>NW_027487412.1:0-2500 GCF_050908995.1 Andrena cerasifolii | reverse complement strand
ACCGACCGACCGACCGACTGACCGACTGACCGACTGACCGACTGACCGACAGACCGGCCGACCGACCGACCGACCGACCGACCGACCGACCGACCGACGGACTGACTGACCGACTGAACGACTAACCGACCGACCGACCGACCGACCGACCGACCGACCGACCGACCGTCCGTCCGACCGACGGACTGACGGACCGACTGACCGACTGACCGACCGACCGACCGACCGACCGACCGAACGACCGACCGACCGACCGAACGACCGACCGACCGACCGACCGACGGACTGACTGACCGACTGAACGACTGACCGACCGACCGACCGACCGACCGACGGACCGACGGACTGACTGACCGACTGACCGACTGACCGACCGACCGACCGAACGACTGACCGAACGACCGACCGACCGACGGACCGACTGACCGACTGACCGACCGATCGACCGAACGACCGACCGAACGACCGACCGACCGACCGACCGACGGACTGACTGACCGACTGACCGACCGACCGGCCGACCGACCGACCGACCGACCGACGGACTGACTGATCGACTGACCGACTGACCGACCGACCGACCGACCGACCGACGGACTGACTGATCGACTGACCGACTGACCGACCGACCGACCGAACGACTGACCGACTGACCAACCAACTGACCGACTGACCGACCGACCGACCGACCGACTGACCGACTGACCGACCGACCGACCGACGGACTGACTGACCGACCAACCGACCGACCGACCGACCGACCGACCGACCGACGGACTGACTGACCGACTGACCGACCGACCGGCCGACCGACCGACCGACCGACCGACGGACTGACTGATCGACTGACCGACTGACCGACCGACCGACCGAACGACCGACGGACTGACTGATCGAATGACCGACTGACCGACTGACCGACTGAACGACCGACGGACCGACGGACTGACTGACCGACTGACCGACTGACCGACCGACCGACCGAACGACTGACCGAACGACCGACCGACCGACTGACCGAACGACCGACCGACCGACGGACCGACTGACCGACTGACCGACCGACCGAACGAACGACCGACCGAACGACCGACCGACCGACCGACCGACGGACTGACTGACCGACTGATCGACCGACCGGCCGACCGACCGACCGACCGACCGACGGACTGACTGATCGACTGACCGACTGACCGACCGACCGACCGACCGACCGACGGACTGACTGATCGACTGACCGACTGACCGACCGACCGACCGAACGACCGACCGAACGACCGACCGACCGACCGACCGACCGACTGACCGACCGACCGACAGACCGACCGACGGACTGACTGACCGACTGACCGACTGACCGACTGACCGACCGACCGGTCGACCGACCGACCGACCGACCGACCGACCGAACGACCGACCAACCGACCGACCGACCGACGGACCGACCAACTGACCGACTGACCGACTGACCGACTGACCGACTGACCGACCGACCGACCGACCGACCGACCGACCGAACGACCGACCGACCGACCGACCGACCGACCGACCGACGGACTGACTGACCGACTGAACGACTGACCGACCGACCGACCGACCGACCGACGGACCGACGGACCGACGGACTGACTGACCGACTGACCGACTGACCGACCGACCGACCGAACGACTGACCGAACGACCGACCGACCGACGGACCGACTGACCGACTGACCGACCGACCGAACGAACGACCGACCGAACGACCGACCGACCGACCGACCGACGGACTGACTGACCGACTGACCGACCGACCGGCCGACCGACCGACCGACCGACCGACGGACTGACTGATCGACTGACCGACTGACCGACCGACCGACCGACCGACCGACGGACTGACTGATCGACTGACCGACTGACCGACCGACCGACCGAACGACCGACCGAACGACCGACCGACCGACCGACCGACCGACGGACTGACTGACCGACTGACCAACTGACCGACCAACTGACCGACCGACCGTCCGTCCGACCGACGGACTGACGGACCGACTGACCGACTGACCGACTGACCGACTGACCGACCGACCGACCGACTGACCGACCGACCGACCGACCGACCGACCGACCGACCGACCGACCGACCGACCGACCGAACGACCAACCGACCGACCGACCGACCGACCGACCGACCGACCGACCGACGGACTGACTGACCGACTGAACGACTTACCGACAGACCGACCGACCGACCGACCGAACGACCGACCGACCGACCGACCGACGGACCGACTGACCGACTGACCGACTGACCGACCGACCGGTCGACCAACCGACCGACCGACAGACCGACCGACGGACTGACTGACCGACTGACCGACTGACCGACTGACCGACCGACCGGTCGACCGACCGACCGACCGACCGACCGACCGAACGACCGACCAACCGACCGACCGACCGACGGACCGACCAACTGACCGACTGACCGACTGACCGACTGACCGACTGACCG
>NW_027487411.1:0-15644 GCF_050908995.1 Andrena cerasifolii | reverse complement strand
TATCTTTGTTTCTTTGCCTCTTTGATAGTTTTTTCGTTTGTCTCTTTGGATCGTTTGTTCGTTTGTTCGTTTGTTCGTTTGTGCGTTTGTTCGTTTGTTCGATTGTTCGTTTGTTCGTTTGTTCCTTTATTCGTTTGTTCGTTGGTTCGTTTGTTCGTTTGTTCGTTTGTTCGTTTGATCGTTTGTTCGATTGTTCGTTTGTTCGTTTGTTCTTTTATTCGTTTGCTCGTTGGTTCGTTAGTTCGTTGGTTCGTTTGTTTCTTTGTATCTTTGTTTCTTTGCCTCTTTGATAGTTTTTTCGTTTGTCTCTTTGGATCGTTTGTTCGTTTGTTCGTTTGTTCGTTTGTTCGTTTGTTCGTTTGTTCGTTTGTGCGTTTGTTCGTTTGTTCGATTGTTCGTTTGTTCGTTTGTTCTTTTATTCGTTTGTTCGTTTGTTCGTTTGTTCGTTTGTTCGTTTGTTCGTTTGTTCGTTTGTTCGTTTGTTCGTTTGTTCGCTGGTTCGTTGGTTCGTTGGTTCGTTGATTCGTTGGTTCGTTTGTTCGTTTGTTCGTTGGTTCGTTGGTTCGTTGGTTCGTTGGTTCGTTGGTTCGTTGGTTCGTTGGTTCGTTGGTTCGTTGGTTCGTTGGTTCGGTTGTTCGTTGGTTCGTTGGTTCGTTGGTTCGTTGGTTCGTTGGTTCGTTGGTTCGTTGGTTCGTTGGTTCGTTGGTTCGTTGGTTCGTTGGTTCGTTTGTTCGTTTGTTCGTTTCTTCGTTTGTTCGTTTGTTCGTTTGTTCGTTTGTTCGATTGTTCGCTGGTTCGTTGGTTGGTTGGTTCGTTGGTTCGTTGTTTCGTTCGTTCGTTGGTTCGTCGGTTCGTCGGTTCGCTGGTTCGTTGGTTCGTTGGTTCGTTGGTTCGTTGGTTCGTTGGTTCGTTGGTTCGTTGGTTCGTTGGTTCGTTGGTTCGTTGGTTCGTTGGTTCGTTGGTTCGTTTGTTCGTTGGTTCGTTGGTTCGTTTGTTCTTTTATTCGTTTGTTCGTTTGTTCGTTTGTTCGTTTGTTCGTTTGTTCGTTTGTTCGTTTGTTCGTTTTGTCGTTTTTTCGTTTGTTCGTTGGTTCGTTGGTTCGTTGCTTCGTTGCTTCGTTGGTTCGTTGGTTCGTTGGTTGGTTGGTTCCTTGGTTCGTTGGTTCGTTGGTTCGTTGGTTCGTTGGTTCGTTGGTTCGTTGGTTCGTTTGTTCGTTTGATCGTTTGTTCGTTTGTTCGTTTATTCGTTTGTTCGTTTGTTCGTTTGTTCGTTTGTTCGTTTGTTCGTTTGTTCGTTTGTTCGTTTGTTCGTTTGTTCGTTTGTTCGTTTGTTCGTTTGTTCGTTTGTTCGTTTGTTCGTTTGTTCGTTTGTTCGTTTGTTCGTTTGTTCGTTTGTTCGTTTGTTCGTTTGTTCGTTTGTTCGTTTGTTCGTTTGTTCGTTTGTTCGTTTGTTCGCTTGTTCGTTTGTTCGTTTTGTCGTTTTCTCGTTTGTTCGATGGTTCGTTGGTTCGTTGTTTCGTTAGTTCGTTGGTTCGTTGGTTCGTTTGTTTCTTTGTATCTTTGTTTCTTTGTCTCTTTGATAGTTTTTTCGTTTGTCTCTTTGGATCGTTTGTTCGTTTGTTCGTTTGTTCGTTTGTTCGTTTGTTCGTTTGTTCGTTTGTTCGTTTGTTCGTTTGTTCGTTTGTTCGTTTGTTCGTTTGTTCTTTGGTTCGTTGGTTCGTTTTTTCGTTGGTTCGTTGTTTCGTTGGTTCGTTGGTTCGTTGGTTCGTTGGTTCGTTGGTTCGTTTGTTTCTTTGTTTCTTTGTTTCTTTGTCTCTTTGTTCGTTTGTTCGTTTGTTCGTTTGTTCGTTTGTTCGTTGGTTCGTTTGTTCGTTAGTTCGTTTGTTCGTTTGTTCGTTTGTTCGTTTGTTCGTTTGTTCGTTTGTTCGTTTGTTCGTTGGTTCGTTGTTTCGTTGTTTCGTTGTTTCGTTGGTTCGTTTGTACGTTTGTTCGTTGGTTCGTTGTTTCGTTGGTTCGTTGGTTCGTTGGTTCGTTGGTTCGTTGGTTCGTTGGTTCGTTGGTTCGTTGGTTCGTTGGTTCGTTGGTTCGTTGGTTCGTTTGTTTCTTTGTTTCCTTGTTTCTTTGTCTCTTTGTTCGATTGTTCGTTTGTTCGTTAGTTCGTTTGTTTGCTTTTTCGTTTGTTCGTGGGTTCGTTGGTTCAATGGTTCGTTGGTTCGTTTGTTCGCTTGTTCGTTTGTTCGTTTGTTCGTTTGTTTGTTTGCTCGTTTGTTCGTTTGTTCGTTTGTTCGTTGGTTCGTTGGTTCGTTTGTTCGTTTGTTCGTTTGTTCGTTTGTTCGTTTGTTCGTTTGTTCGTTTGTTCGTTTGTTCGTTTTTTCGTTTGTTCGTTTGTTCGTTTGTTCGTTTGTTCGTTTGTTCGTTTGTTCGTTTGTTCGTTTGTTCGTTTGTTCGTTTGTTCGTTTGTTCGTTTGTTCGTTTGTTCGTTTGTTCGTTGGTTCGTTGTTTCGTTGTTTCGTTGTTTCGTTGGTTCGTTTGTACGTTTGTTCGTTGGTTCGTTGTTTCGTTGGTTCGTTGGTTCGTTGGTTCGTTGGTTCGTTGGTTCGTTGGTTCGTTGGTTCGTTGGTTCGTTGGTTCGTTGGTTCGTTTGTTTCTTTGTTTCCTTGTTTCTTTGTCTCTTTGTTCGATTGTTCGTTTGTTCGTTAGTTCGTTTGTTTGCTTTTTCGTTTGTTCGTGGGTTCGTTGGTTCAATGGTTCGTTGGTTCGTTTGTTCGCTTGTTCGTTTGTTCGTTTGTTCGTTTGTTTGTTTGCTCGTTTGTTCGTTTGTTCGTTTGTTCGTTGGTTCGTTGGTTCGTTTGTTCGTTTGTTCGTTTGTTCGTTTGTTCGTTTGTTCGTTTGTTCGTTTGTTCGTTTGTTCGTTTGTTCGTTTGTTCGTTTGTTCGTTTGTTCGTTTGTTCGTTTGTTCGTTTGTTCGATTGTTCGTTTGTTCGTTTGTTCTTTTATTCGTTTGTTCGTTTGTTCGTTTTTTCGTTTGTTCGTTTGTTCGTTTTGTCGTTTTTTCGTTTGTTCGTTGGTTCGTTGCTTCGTTGCTTCGTTGGTTCGTTGGTTCGTTGGTTCGTTGGTTCGTTGGTTCCTTGGTTCGTTGGTTCGTTGGTTCGTTGGTTCGTTGGTTCGTTGGTTCGTTGGTTCGTTGGTTCGTTGGTTCGTTGGTTCGTTGGTTCGTTGGTTCGTTGGTTCGTTGGTTCGTTGGTTCGTTGGATCGTTGGTTCGTTAGTTCGTTGGTTCGTTTTTTCTTTGTTTGTTTGTTTCTTTGTCTCTTTGTTCGATTGTTCGTTTGTTCGTTTGATCGTTTGTTCGTTTGTTCGTTTATTCGTTTGTTCGTTTGTTCGTTTGTTCGTTTGTTCGTTTGTTCGTTTGTTCGTTTGTTCGTTTGTTCGTTGGTTCGTTGGTTCGTTGTTTCGTTGGTTCGTTGTTTCGTAGGTTCGTTGGTTCGTTGGTTCGTTTGTTTCTTTGTATCTTTGTTTCTTTGTCTCTTTGATAGTTTTTTCGTTTGTCTCTTTGGATCGTTTGTTCGTTTGTTCGTTTGCTCGTTTGTTCGTTTGTTCGTTTGTTCGTTTGTTCGTTTGTTCGTTTGTTCGTTTGTTCGATGGTTCGTTGGTTCGTTTGTTCGTTTGTTCGTTTGTTCGTTTGATCGTTTGTTCGATTGTTCGTTTGTTCGTTTGTTCTTTTATTCGTTTGCTCGTTGGTACGTTGGTTCGTTGTTTCGATGGTTCGTTGGTTCGTTGTTTCGTTGGTTCGTTGTTTCGTTGGTTCGTTGGTTCGTTGGTTCGTTTGTTTCTTTGTATCTTTGTTTCTTTGTCTCTTTGATAGTTTTTTCGTTTGTCTCTTTGGATCGTTGGTTCGTTAGTTCGTTGGTTCGTTTGTTTCTTTGTATCTTTGTTTCTTTGCCTCTTTGATAGTTTTTTCGTTTGTCTCTTTGGATCGTTTGTTCGTTTGTTCGTTTGTTCGTTTGTGCGTTTGTTCGTTTGTTCGATTGTTCGTTTGTTCGTTTGTTCTTTTATTCGTTTGTTCGTTTGTTCGTTTGTTCGTTTGTTCGTTTGTTCGTTTGTTCGTTGGTTCGTTGGTTCGTTGGTTCGTTGGTTCGTTGGTTCGTTGGTTCGTTGGTTCGTTGGTTCGTTGGTTCGTTTGTTCGTTGGTTCGCTGGTTCGTTGTTTCGTTGGTTCGTTGGTTCGTTGGTTCGTTGGTTCGTTGGTTCGTTGGTTCGTTGGTTCGTTGGTTCGTTGGTTCGTTGGTTCGTTTGTTCGTTGGTTCGTTGGTTCGTTTGTTCTTTTATTCGTTTGTTCGTTTGTTCGTTTGTTCGTTTGTTCGTTTGTTCGTTTGTTCGTTTGTTCGTTTTGTCGTTTTTTCGTTTGTTCGTTGATTCGTTGGTTCGTTGCTTCGTTGCTTCGTTGGTTCGTTGGTTCGTTGGTTGGTTGGTTCCTTGGTTCGTTGGTTCGTTGGTTCGTTGGTTCGTTGGTTCGTTGGTTCGTTGGTTCGTTTGTTCGTTTGATCGTTTGTTCGTTTGTTCGTTTATTCGTTTGTTCGTTTGTTCGTTTGTTCGTTTGTTCGTTTGTTCGTTTGTTCGTTTGTTCGTTTGTTCGTTTGTTCGTTTGTTCGTTTGTTCGTTTGTTCGTTTGTTCGTTTGTTCGTTTGTTCGTTTGTTCGTTTGTTCGTTTGTTCGTTTGTTCGTTTGTTCGTTTGTTCGTTTGTTCGTTTGTTCGTTTGTTCGTTTGTTCGTTTGTTCGTTTTGTCGTTTTCTCGTTTGTTCGATGGTTCGTTGGTTCGTTGTTTCGTTAGTTCGTTGGTTCGTTGGTTCATTTGTTTCTTTGTATCTTTGTTTCTTTGTCTCTTTGTTCGTTTGTTCGTTTGTTCGTTTGTTCGTTTGTTCGTTGGTTCGTTTGTTCGTTAGTTCGTTTGTTCGTTGGTTCGTTGTTTCGTTGGTTCGTTGGTTCGTTGGTTCGTTGGTTCGTTGGTTCGTTGGTTCGTTGGTTCGTTGGTTCGTTGGTTCGTTTGTTTCTTTGTTTCCTTGTTTCTTTGTCTCTTTGTTCGATTGTTCGTTTGTTCGTTAGTTCGTTTGTTTGCTTTTTCGTTTGTTCGTGGGTTCGTTGGTTCAATGGTTCGTTGGTTCGTTTGTTCGCTTGTTCGTTTGTTCGTTTGTTCGTTTGTTTGTTTGCTCGTTTGTTCGTTTGTTCGTTTGTTCGTTTGTTCGTTGGTTCGTTTGTTCGATTGTTCGTTTGTTCGTTTGTTCTTTTATTCGTTTGTTCGTTTGTTCGTTTTTTCGTTTGTTCGTTTGTTCGTTTTGTCGTTTTTTCGTTTGTTCGTTGGTTCGTTGCTTCGTTGCTTCGTTGGTACGTTGGTTCGTTGGTTCGTTGGTTCGTTGGTTCCTTGGTTCGTTGGTTCGTTGGTTCGTTGGTTCGTTGGTTCGTTGGTTCGTTGGTTCGTTGGTTCGTTGGTTCGTTGGTTCGTTGGTTCGTTGGTTCGTTGGTTCGTTGGTTCGTTGGTTCGTTGGATCGTTGGTTCGTTAGTTCGTTGGTTCGTTTTTTCTTTGTTTGTTTGTTTCTTTGTCTCTTTGTTCGATTGTTCGTTTGTTCGTTTGATCGTTTGTTCGTTTGTTCGTTTATTCGTTTGTTCGTTTGTTCGTTTGTTCGTTTGTTCGTTTGTTCGTTTGTTCGTTTGTTCGTTGGTCGTTGGTTCGTTGTTTCGTTGGTTCGTTGTTTCGTAGGTTCGTTGGTTCGTTGGTTCGTTTGTTTCTTTGTATCTTTGTTTCTTTGTCTCTTTGATAGTTTTTTCGTTTGTCTCTTTGGATCGTTTGTTCGTTTGTTCGTTTGCTCGTTTGTTCGTTTGTTCGTTTGTTCGTTTGTTCGTTTGTTCGTTTGTTCGATGGTTCGTTGGTTCGTTTGTTCGTTTGTTCGTTTGTTCGTTTGATCGTTTGTTCGATTGTTCGTTTGTTCGTTTGTTCGTTTGTTCTTTTATTCGTTTGCTCGTTGGTACGTTGGTTCGTTGTTTCGTTGGTTCGTTGGTTCGTTGTTTCGTTGGTTCGTTGTTTCGTTGGTTCGTTGGTTCGTTGGTTCGTTTGTTTCTTTGTATCTTTGTTTCTTTGTCTCTTTGATAGTTTTTTCGTTTGTCTCTTTGGATCGTTGGTTCGTTAGTTCGTTGGTTCGTTTTTTCTTTGTTTGTTTGTTTGTTTGCTCGTTTGTTCGTTTGTTCGTTTGTTCGTTTGTTCGATTGTTCGTTTGTTCGTTTGTTCTTTTATTCGTTTGTTCGTTTGATCGTTTTTTCGTTTGTTCGTTTGTTCGTTTTGTCGTTTTTTCGTTTTTTCGTTTGTTCGTTGGTTCGTTGCTTCGTTGCTTCGTTGGTTCGTTGGTTCGTTGGTTCGTTGCTTCGTTGGTTCGTTGGTTCGTTGGTTCGTTGGTTCCTTGGTTCGTTGGTTCGTTGGTTCGTTGGTTCGTTGGTTCGTTTGTTTCTTTGTATCTTTGTTTCTTTGTCTCTTTGATCGTTTGTTCGTATGTCGTTGGTTCGTTTGTTTCTTTGTATCTTTGTTTCTTTGTCTCTTTGATCGTTTGTTCGTTTGTTCGTTTGTCTCTTTGATCGTTTGTTCGTTTGTTCGTTTGTTCGCTTGTTCGTTTGTTCGCTTGTTCGTTTGTTCGGTTGTTCGTTTGTTCGTTTGTTCGTTTGTTCGTTTGTTCGTTTGTTCGTTTGTTCGTTTGTTCGTTTGTTCGTTTGTTCGTTTGTTCGTTTGTTCGTTTGTTCGTTTGTTCGTTTATTCGTTTGTTCGTTTGTTCGATTGTTCGTTTGTTCGTTTGTTCTTTTATTCGTTTGTTCGTTGGTTCGTTGGTTCGTTGTTTCGTTGGTTCGTTGTTTCGTTGGTTCGCTGGTTCGTTGTTTCGTTGGTTCGTTGTTTCGTTGGTTCGTTGGTTCGTTGGTTCGTTTGTTTCTTTGTCTCTTTGATAGTTTTTTCGTTTGTCTCTTTGGATCGTTGGTTCGTTAGTTCGTTGGTTCGTTTTTTCTTTGTTTGTTTGTTTCTTTGTCTCTTTGTTCGATTGTTCGTTTGTTCGTTTGATCGTTTGTTCATTTGTTCGTTTATTCGTTTGTTCGTTTGTTCGTTTGTTCGTTTGTTCGTTTATTCGTTTGTTCGTTTGTTCGTTTGTTCGTTTGTTCGTTTGTTCGTTTGTTCGTTTGTTCGATTGTTCGTTTGTTCGTTTGTTCGTTGGTACGTTGGATCGTTGGATCGTTGTTTCGTTTGTTTCTTTGTATCTTTGTTTCTTTGCCTCTTTGATAGTTTTTTCGTTTGTCTCTTTGGATCGTTTGTTCGTTTGTTCGTTTGCTCGTTTGTTCGTTTGTTCGTTTGTTCGTTTGTTCGTTTGTTCGTTTGTTCGTTTGTTCGTTTGTTCGTTTGTTCGTTTGTTCGTTTGTTCGTTTGTGCGTTTGTTCGTTTGTTCGATTGTTCGTTTGTTCGTTTGTTCTTTTATTCGTTTGTTCGTTGGTTCGTTGGTTCGTTTGTTCGTTTGTTCGTTTGTTCGTTTGTTCGTTTGTTCGTTTGTTCGTCTGTTCGTTTGTTCGTTTGTTCGTTTGTTCGTTTGTTCGTTTGTTCGTTTGTTCGTTTGTTCGTTTGTTCGTTTGTTCGTTGGTTCGTTGGTTCGTTGTTTCGTTGGTTCGTTGGTTCGTTGGTTCGTTTGTTTCTTTGTATCTTTGTTCCTTTGTCTCTTTGATCGTTTGTTCGTATGTCGTTGGTTCGTTTGTTTCTTTGTATCTTTGTTTCTTTGTCTCTTTGATCGTTTGTTCGTTTGTTCGTTTGTCTCTTTGATCGTTTGTTCGTTTGTTCGTTTGTTCGCTTGTTCGTTTGTTCGCTTGTTCGTTTGTTCGGTTGTTCGTTTGTTCGTTTGTTCGTTTGTTCGTTTGTTCGTTTGTTCGTTTGTTCGTTTGTTCGTTTGTTCGTTTGTCCGTTTGTTCGTTTGTTCGTTTGTTCGTTTGTTCGTTTGTTCGTTTGTTCGTTTGTTCGTTTGTTCGTTTGTTCGTTTGTTCGTTTGTTCGTTTGTTCGTTTGTTCGTTTGTTCGTTTGTTTGTTTGTTCGTTGGTTCGATTGTTCGTTTGTTCGTTTGTTCGTTTGTTCGTTTGTTCGTTGGTTCGATTGTTCGTTTGTTCGTTTGGTCGTTTGTTCGTTTGTTCGTTTGTTCGTTTGTTCGTTCGTTCGTTTGTTCGTTTGTTCGTTTGTTCGTTTGTTCGTTTGTTCGTTTGTTCGTTTGTTCGTTTGTTCGTTTGTTCGTTTGTTCGTTTGTTCGTTTGTTCGTTTGTTCGTTTGTTCGTTTGTTCGTTTGTTCGTTTGTTCGTTTGTTCGTTTGTTCGTTTGTTCGTTTATTCGTTTGTTCGTTTGTTCGATTGTTCGTTTGTTCGTTTGTTCTTTTATTCGTTTGTTCGTTGGTTCGTTGGTTCGTTGTTTCGTTGGTTCGTTGTTTCGTTGGTTCGTTGGTTCGTTGTTTCGTTGGTTCGTTGTTTCGTTGGTTCGTTGGTTCGTTGGTTCGTTTGTTTCTTTGTCTCTTTGATAGTTTTTTCGTTTGTCTCTTTGGATCGTTGGTTCGTTAGTTCGTTGGTTCGTTTTTTCTTTGTTTGTTTGTTTCTTTGTCTCTTTGTTCGATTGTTCGTTTGTTCGTTTGATCGTTTGTTCATTTGTTCGTTTATTCGTTTGTTCGTTTGTTCGTTTGTTCGTTTGTTCGTTTATTCGTTTGTTCGTTTGTTCGTTTGTTCGTTTGTTCGTTTGTTCGATTGTTCGTTTGTTCGTTTGTTCGTTGGTACGTTGGATCGTTGGATCGTTGTTTCGTTTGTTTCTTTGTATCTTTGTTTCTTTGCCTCTTTGATAGTTTTTTCGTTTGTCTCTTTGGATCGTTTGTTCGTTTGTTCGTTTGCTCGTTTGTTCGTTTGTTCGTTTGTTCGTTTGTTCGTTTGTTCGTTTGTTCGTTTGTTCGTTTGTTCGTTTGTTCGTTTGTTCGTTTGTTCGTTTGTGCGTTTGTTCGTTTGTTCGATTGTTCGTTTGTTCGTTTGTTCTTTTATTCGTTTGTTCGTTGGTTCGTTGGTTCGTTTGTTCGTTTGTTCGTTTGTTCGTTTGTTCGTTTGTTCGTTTGTTCGTCTGTTCGTTTGTTCGTTTGTTCGTTTGTTCGTTTGTTCGTTTGTTCGTTTGTTCGTTTGTTCGTTTGTTCGTTTGTTCGTTTGTTCGATTGTTCGTTTGTTCGTTTGTTCTTTTATTCGTTTGTTCGTTGGTTCGTTGGTTCGTTGTTTCGTTGGTTCGTTGTTTCGTTGGTTCGTTGGTTCGTTGTTTCGTTGGTTCGTTGTTTCGTTGGTTCGTTGGTTCGTTGGTTCGTTTGTTTCTTTGTCTCTTTGATAGTTTTTTCGTTTGTCTCTTTGGATCGTTGGTTCGTTAGTTCGTTGGTTCGTTTTTTCTTTGTTTGTTTGTTTCTTTGTCTCTTTGTTCGATTGTTCGTTTGTTCGTTTGATCGTTTGTTCATTTGTTCGTTTATTCGTTTGTTCGTTTGTTCGTTTGTTCGTTTGTTCGTTTATTCGTTTGTTCGTTTGTTCGTTTGTTCGTTTGTTCGTTTGTTCGTTTGTTCGATTGTTCGTTTGTTCGTTTGTTCGTTGGTACGTTGGATCGTTGGATCGTTGTTTCGTTTGTTTCTTTGTATCTTTGTTTCTTTGCCTCTTTGATAGTTTTTTCGTTTGTCTCTTTGGATCGTTTGTTCGTTTGTTCGTTTGCTCGTTTGTTCGTTTGTTCGTTTGTTCGTTTGTTCGTTTGTTCGTTTGTTCGTTTGTTCGTTTGTTCGTTTGTTCGTTTGTTCGTTTGTTCGTTTGTGCGTTTGTTCGTTTGTTCGATTGTTCGTTTGTTCGTTTGTTCTTTTATTCGTTTGTTCGTTGGTTCGTTGGTTCGTTTGTTCGTTTGTTCGTTTGTTCGTTTGTTCGTTTGTTCGTTTGTTCGTCTGTTCGTTTGTTCGTTTGTTCGTTTGTTCGTTTGTTCGTTTGTTCGTTTGTTCGTTTGTTCGTTTGTTCGTTTGTTCGTTTGTTCGTTTGTTCGATTGTTCGTTTGTTCGTTTGTTCTTTTATTCGTTTGTTCGTTGGTTCGTTGGTTCGTTGTTTCGTTGGTTCGTTGTTTCGTTGGTTCGTTGGTTCGTTGTTTCGTTGGTTCGTTGTTTCGTTTTTTCTTTGTTTGTTTGTTTCTTTGTCTCTTTGTTCGATTGTTCGTTTGTTCGTTTGTTCGTTTGTTCGTTTGTTCGTTTGTTCGTTTGTTCGATTGTTCGTTTGTTCGTTTGTTCGTTGGTACGTTGGATCGTTGGATCGTTGTTTCGTTTGTTTCTTTGTATCTTTGTTTCTTTGCCTCTTTGATAGTTTTTTCGTTTGTCTCTTTGGTTCGTTTGTTCGTTTGTTCGTTTGCTCGTTTGTTCGTTTGTTCGTTTGTTCGTTTGTTCGTTTGTTCGTTTGTTCGTTTGTTCGTTTGTTCGTTTGTTCGTTTGTCCGTTTGTTCGTTTGTTCGTTTGTTCGTTTGTTCGTTTGTTCGTTTGTTCGTTTGTTCGTTTGTTCGTTTGTTCGTTTGTTCGTTTGTTCGTTTGTTCGTTTGTTCGTTTGTTCGTTTGTTCGTTTGTTTGTTTGTTCGTTGGTTCGATTGTTCGTTTGTTCGTTTGTTCGTTTGTTCGTTTGTTCGTTGGTTCGATTGTTCGTTTGTTCGTTTGGTCGTTTGTTCGTTTGTTCGTTTGTTCGTTTGTTCGTTCGTTCGTTTGTTCGTTTGTTCGTTTGTTCGTTTGTTCGTTTGTTCGTTTGTTCGTTTGTTCGTTTGTTCGTTTGTTCGTTTGTTCGTTTGTTCGTTTGTTCGTTTGTTCGTTTGTTCGTTTGTTCGTTTGTTCGTTTGTTCGTTTGTTCGTTTGTTCGTTTATTCGTTTGTTCGTTTGTTCGATTGTTCGTTTGTTCGTTTGTTCTTTTATTCGTTTGTTCGTTGGTTCGTTGGTTCGTTGTTTCGTTGGTTCGTTGTTTCGTTGGTTCGTTGGTTCGTTGTTTCGTTGGTTCGTTGTTTCGTTGGTTCGTTGGTTCGTTGGTTCGTTTGTTTCTTTGTCTCTTTGATAGTTTTTTCGTTTGTCTCTTTGGATCGTTGGTTCGTTAGTTCGTTGGTTCGTTTTTTCTTTGTTTGTTTGTTTCTTTGTCTCTTTGTTCGATTGTTCGTTTGTTCGTTTGATCGTTTGTTCATTTGTTCGTTTATTCGTTTGTTCGTTTGTTCGTTTGTTCGTTTGTTCGTTTATTCGTTTGTTCGTTTGTTCGTTTGTTCGTTTGTTCGTTTGTTCGATTGTTCGTTTGTTCGTTTGTTCGTTGGTACGTTGGATCGTTGGATCGTTGTTTCGTTTGTTTCTTTGTATCTTTGTTTCTTTGCCTCTTTGATAGTTTTTTCGTTTGTCTCTTTGGATCGTTTGTTCGTTTGTTCGTTTGCTCGTTTGTTCGTTTGTTCGTTTGTTCGTTTGTTCGTTTGTTCGTTTGTTCGTTTGTTCGTTTGTTCGTTTGTTCGTTTGTTCGTTTGTTCGTTTGTGCGTTTGTTCGTTTGTTCGATTGTTCGTTTGTTCGTTTGTTCTTTTATTCGTTTGTTCGTTGGTTCGTTGGTTCGTTTGTTCGTTTGTTCGTTTGTTCGTTTGTTCGTTTGTTCGTTTGTTCGTCTGTTCGTTTGTTCGTTTGTTCGTTTGTTCGTTTGTTCGTTTGTTCGTTTGTTCGTTTGTTCGTTTGTTCGTTTGTTCGTTTGTTCGTTTGTTCGTTTGTTCGATTGTTCGTTTGTTCGTTTGTTCTTTTATTCGTTTGTTCGTTGGTTCGTTGGTTCGTTGTTTCGTTGGTTCGTTGTTTCGTTGGTTCGTTGGTTCGTTGTTTCGTTGGTTCGTTGTTTCGTTGGTTCGTTGGTTCGTTGGTTCGTTTGTTTCTTTGTCTCTTTGATAGTTTTTTCGTTTGTCTCTTTGGATCGTTGGTTCGTTAGTTCGTTGGTTCGTTTTTTCTTTGTTTGTTTGTTTCTTTGTCTCTTTGTTCGATTGTTCGTTTGTTCGTTTGATCGTTTGTTCATTTGTTCGTTTATTCGTTTGTTCGTTTGTTCGTTTGTTCGTTTGTTCGTTTGTTCGTTTGTTCGTTTGTTCGTTTGTTCGTTTGTGCGTTTGTTCGTTTGTTCGATTGTTCGTTTGTTCGTTTGTTCTTTTATTCGTTTGTTCGTTGGTTCGTTGGTTCGTTGTTTCGTTGGTTCGTTGTTTCGTTGGTTCGTTGGTTCGTTGGTTCGATGTTTCGTTGGTTCGTTGGTTCGTTGGTTCGTTGGTTCGTTGGTTCGTTGGTTCGTTGGTTCGTTGGTTCGTTGGTTCGTTTTTTCTTTGTTAGTTTGTTTCTTTGTCTCTTTGTTCGATTGTTCGTTTGTTCGTTTGATCGTTTGTTCGTTTGTTCGTTTATTCGTTTGTTCGTTTGTTCGTTTGTTCGTTTGTTCGTTTGTTCGTTTGTTCGTTTGTTCGTTTGTTCGTTTGTTCGTTTGTTCGTTTGTTCGTTTGTTCGTTTGTTCGTTTGTTCGTTTGTTCGTTTGTTCGTTTGTTCGTTTGTTCGTTTGTTCGTTTGTTCGTTTGTTCGTTTGTTCGTTGGTTCGTTGGTTCGTTGGTTGGTTGGTTCGTTTGTTTCTTTGTCTCTTTGATAGTTTTTTCGTTTGTCTCTTTGGATCGTTGGATCGTTAGTTCGTTGGTTCGTTTGTTTCTTTGTATCTTTGTTTCTTTGCCTCTTTGATAGTTTTTTCGTTTGTCTCTTTGGATCGTTTGTTCGTTTGTTCGTTTGTTCGTTTGTGCGTTTGTTCGTTTGTTCGATTGTTCGTTTGTTCGTTTGTTCTTTTATTCGTTTGTTCGTTTGTTCGTTTGTTCGTTTGTTCGTTTGTTCGTTTGTTCGTTTGTTCGTTGGTTCGTTGGTTCGTTGGTTCGTTGGTTCGTTGGTTCGTTGGTTCGTTTGTTCGTTGGTTCGTTGGTTCGTTGGTTCGTTGGTTCGTTGGTTCGTTGGTTCGTTGGTTCGTTGGTTCGTTGGTTCGTTGGTTCGTTGGTTCGTTGGTTCGCTGGTTCGTTGGTTCGTTGGTTCTTTGGTTCGTTGGTTCGTTGGTTCGTTGGTTCGTTGGTTCGTTTGTTCGTTTGTTCGTTTGTTCGTTTGTACGTTTGTTCGTTTGTTCGTTTGTTCGTTTGTTCGCTGGTTCGTTGGTTCGTTGGTTCGTTGGTTCGTTGGTTCGTTGGTTCGTTTGTTCGTTTGTTCGTTGGTTCGTTGGTTCGTTGGTTCGTTGGTTCGTTGGTTCGTTGGTTCGTTGGTTCGTTGGTTCGTTGGTTCGTTGGTTCGGTTGTTCGTTGGTTCGTTGGTTCGTTGGTTCGTTGGTTCGTTGGTTCGTTGGTTCGTTGGTTCGTTGGTTCGTTGGTTCGTTGGTTCGTTGGTTCGTTGGTTCGTTGGTTCGTTGGTTCGTTGGTTCGTTGGTTCGTTGGTTCGTTGGTTCGTTGGTTCGTTGGTTCGTTTGTTCGTTTCTTCGTTGGTTCGTTGGATCTTTGGTTCGTTGGTTCGTTGGTTCGTTGGTTCGTTGGTTCGTTGGTTCGCTGGTTCGTTGGTTCGTTGGTTCTGGTTCGTTGGTTCGTTGGTTCTTTGGTTCGTTGGTTCGTTGGTTCGTTGGTTCGTTGGTTCGTTGGTTCGTTGGTTCGTTTGTTCGTTTGTTCGTTTCTTCGTTTGTTCGTTTGTTCGTTTGTTCGATTGTTCGCTGGTTCGTTGGTTGGTTGGTTCGTTGGTTCGTTGTTTCGTTGGTTCGTTGGTTCGTCGGTTCGTCGGTTCGCTGGTTCGTTGGTTCGTTGGTTCGTTGGTTCGTTGGTTCGTTTGTTCGTTGGTTCGCTGGTTCGTTGTTTCGTTGGTTCGTTGTTTCGTTGGTTCGTTGGTTTGTTGGTTCGTTGGTTCGTTGGTTCGTTGGTTCGTTGGTTCGTTGGTTCGTTTGTTCGTTGGTTCGATGGTTCGTTGGTTCGTTTGTTCGTTGGTTCGTTGTTTCGTTGGTTCGTTGGTTCGTTGGTTCGTTGGTTCGTTGGTTCGTTGGTTCGTTGGTTCGTTGGATCGTTGGTTCGTTGGTTCGTTGGTTCGTTGGTTCGTTGGTTCGTTTGTTCGTTGGTTCGTTGGTTCGTTGGTTCGTTGGTTCGTTGGTTCGTTGGTTCGTTGGTTCGTAGGTTCGTTGGTTCGTTGGTTCGCTGGTTCGTTGGTTCGTTGGTTCTTTGGTTCGTTGGTTCGTTGGTTCGTTGGTTCGTTGGTTCGTTGGTTCGTTGGTTAGTTGGTTCGTTTGTTCGTTTGTTAGTTGGTTCGTTTGTTCGTTTGTTCGTTTGTTCGTTTGTTCGTTTGTTCGCTGGTTCGTTGGTTGGTTGGTTCGTTGGTTCGTTGGTTCGTTGGTTCGTCGGTTCGTTGGTTCGTTGGTTCGTTGTTTCGTTGGTTCGTTGGTTCGTTGGTTCGTTGGTTCGTTGGTTCGTTGGTTCGTTTGTTCGTTGGTTCGTTGGTTCGTTGGTTCGTTGGTTCGTTGGTTCGTTGGTTCGTTGGTTCGTTGATTCGTTGGTTCGTTGGTTCGTTTGTGCGTTTGTTCGCTTGTTCGATTGTTCGTTTGTTCGTTTGTTCTTTTATTCGTTTGTTCGTTGGTTCGTTGGTTCGTTGTTTCGTTGGTTCGTTGTTTCGTTGGTTCGTTGGTTCGTTGGTTCGATGTTTCGTTGGTTCGTTGGTTCGTTGGTTCGTTGGTTCGTTGGTTCGTTGGTTCGTTGGTTCGTTGGTTCGTTGGTTCGTTTTTTCTTTGTTAGTTTGTTTCTTTGTCTCTTTGTTCGATTGTTCGTTTGTTCGTTTGATCGTTTGTTCGTTTGTTCGTTTATTCGTTTGTTCGTTTGTTCGTTTGTTCGTTTGTTCGTTTGTTCGTTTGTTCGTTTGTTCGTTTGTTCGTTTGTTCGTTTGTTCGTTTGTTCGTTTGTTCGTTTGTTCGTTTGTTCGTTTGTTCGTTTGTTCGTTGGTTCGTTGGTTCGTTGGTTGGTTGGTTCGTTTGTTTCTTTGTCTCTTTGATAGTTTTTTCGTTTGTCTCTTTGGATCGTTGGTTCGTTAGTTCGTTGGTTCGTTTGTTTCTTTGTATCTTTGGTTCTTTGCCTCTTTGATAGTTTTTTCGTTTGTCTCTTTGGATCGTTTGTTCGTTTGTTCGTTTGTTCGTTTGTGCGTTTGTTCGTTTGTTCGATTGTTCGTTTGTTCGTTTGTTCTTTTATTCGTTTGTTCGTTTGTTCGTTTGTTCGTTTGTTCGTTTGTTCGTTTGTTCGTTGGTTCGTTGGTTCGTTGGTTCGTTGGTTCGTTGGTTCGTTGGTTCGTTTGTTCGTTGGTTCGTTGGTTCGTTGGTTCGTTGGTTCGTTGGTTCGTTTGTTCGTTGGTTCGCTGGTTCGTTGTTTCGTTGGTTCGTTGTTTCGTTGGTTCGTTGGTTTGTTGGTTCGGTTGGTTCGTTGGTTCGTTGGTTCGTTGGTTGGTTGGTTCGTTTGTTTCTTTGTCTCTTTGATAGTTTTTTCGTTTGTCTCTTTGGATCGTTGGATCGTTAGTTCGTTGGTTCGTTTGTTTCTTTGTATC
>NW_027487410.1:0-15650 GCF_050908995.1 Andrena cerasifolii | reverse complement strand
AGAAAAAAATTAAAAAACATTTTTTTAAATAAAAAAATTACAATTTTAAAAAAATTTAAAATAATTTTAAAAAATTTTAAAATTTTTTTAAAAAATTAAAAATTTTTGTTTAAAAAATTAAAAAAAAGTTTTAAGAAAATTTTAAAAATTAAAAAAAAATTAAAAAAAAATAAAAATTAAAAAAAAATTAAAAAAAAATAAAAAACATTTTTGAAATAAAAAATAATACTTTTAAAAAATTAAAAAAATTTAGAAAAATTTCAAAAATTAAAAAAAAAATTAAAAAAAAATTTAAAAATTAAAAAAAATTTAAAAATTAAACAGTATAGAAAAAAAATTAAAAAATAAATAAATATTTTTAATTTGTTAAAAATTGAAACAAACTTAAAAAAAAATTTTAATTTTTTAAAAATTTAAATAAAAATAAAGCATAGAAATTTTTTAAAAAATTTAAAAAAATTTTAAAAATTAAAAAAAATTAAATTAAAAAATTAAAAGAATATAAATAATTTAAAAAAAAATTTAAAAATTAAAAAAAAATTAAAATAAAAATTTAAAAAAAAAATTTTAAAAAATTTTAAAAAATTTTAAAAAAAATTTTAAAAAATTTAAAAAAAAATTTTAAAAAATTTTAAAAAATTTTAAAAATTTTTAAAGATTAAAAAAAAAATTTTTTAAATTTTAAAAAACATTTTTGAAATAAAAAATAATACTTTTAAAAAAATTAAAAAAAAAATTAGAAAATTTTCAAAAATTAAAAAAAAAAATAAAAAAAAATTTAAAAATTAAAAAAAAATTTTAAAATTAAAAAAAATTTAAAAATTAAAAAAAAATTAAAAATTAAAAAAAAAATTTAAAAATTAAAAAAAAAATTTTAAAAAAATTAAAAAAAATTAAAATAGAAATTTAAAAATTTTTTTTTTAAAAATTTAAAAAAATTTTAAAAAAAATTTAAAATGATTTTAAAAATTAAAAAAAAATTATAAGAAAATTTAAAAAAAAATTAAAAATTTGAAGAAATTAAAAAAAATTAAAAAACATTTTTGAAATAAAAAATAATACTTTTAAAAAAATTCAAAAAAAATTTAGAAAAATTTTCAAAAATTAAAAAAAAAATTTAAAAATTAAAAAAAAAATTTAAAAATTAAAAAAAATTTAAATTAAAAAAATTAAAAGAATATAAATAATTAAAAAAAAATTTAAAAATTAAAAAAAAATTAAAATAAAAATTTTAAAAAAATTAAAAAAAATTTTTTTTTGAATTTTAAAAATTAAAAAAAAATATAAGAAAATTTAAAAAAAATGAAAAAATTAAAAAAATTAAAAAAATTAAAATAAAAGAAAAAAAATTAAAAAACATTTTTTGAAATAAAAAAATTATAATTAAAAAAAAAATTTTTCAAAAATTAAAAAAAAAATTTAAAAAAATTTTAAAAATTAAAAAAAAATTTTAAAAAAAATTTTAAAAAAAATTTAAAAATTAAAAAAAAATTTAATAATTTGAAAAAATTAAAAAAAAATTAATAAACATTTTTGAAATAAAAAATAATACTTTTAAAAAAATTAAAAAAAAATAAAAAAAATTTTAAAAATTAAAAAAAATTTTAAAAATTAAAAAAAAAATTTAAAAATTAAAAAAAAAATTTTACATTAAAAAAAAATTTTTAAAATTAAAAAAAATTAAAAAAATTATAAGAAAATTTAAAAAAAATGTTGAAAAAATTAAAAAAATTAAAAAAATTAAAATAAAAGAAAAAAAATTAAAAAACATTTTTTGAAATAAAAAAATTATAATTTAAAAAAAAATAAATATTTTAAAAAAATTTTTAAAAAAATTTAAAAAAATTAAAAAAAAATTTAAAAAATTAAACAGTATAGAAAAAAAATTAAAAAATAAATAAATATTTTTAATTTGTTAAAAAATTGAAACAAACTTAAAAAAAAATTTAATTTTTTAAAAAATTTAAATAAAAATAAAGCATAGAAATTTTTAAAAAATTTAAAAAAATTTTAAAAATTAAAAAAAAATTAAATTAAAAAATTAAAAGAATATAAATAATTTAAAAAAAATATTTAAAAATTAAAAAAAATTAAAATAAAAATTTTAAAAAAAATTTTAAAAAAATTTTAAAAAATTTTAAAAAAAATTTTAAAAAATTTAAAAAAAAATTTTAAAAAATTTAAAAAAATTTTAAAAAATTTTTAAAGATTAAAAAAAAAATTTTAAAATTTTAAAAAATTTAAAAAAATTTTTAAAGATTAAAAAAAATATATAAGAAAATTTAAAAAAAAATTAAAAATTTGAAAACATTAGAAAAAATTAAAAACATTTTTGAAATAAAAAATAATACTTTTAAAAATATTTAAAAAAATTTAGAAAAATTTTCAAAAATTAAAAAAATATAAAAAAAATTTAAAAATTAAAAAAAAAATTTTAAAATTAAAAAAAAATTTAAAAATTAAAAAAATTTAAAAATTAAAAAAATTAAAAAAATTAAAAAAATTAAAAAAATTAAAAAAATTAAAAAATATAAATAATTTAAAAAAAAATAAATAAAAATTAAAAATTAAAAAAAATAAAATAGAAATTTAAAAATTTTTTTTTTAAAAATTTAAAAAAAATTTTAAAAAAATTTAAAAAAGATTTTAAAAATTAAAAAAAATTATAAGAAAATTTAAAAAAAAATTTAAAAATTTGAAGAAATTAAAAAAAATTAAAAAACATTTTTGAAATAAAAAAATTATAATTTTAAATAAAATTTAAAAAAATTTTAAAAATTTAAAAAAAAATTTAAAAAAAATTAAAAAATTTTGTTTAAAAAATTAAAAAAAAAGTTTTAAGAAAATTTTAAAAATTAAAAAAAAAATAAAAAAAAGAAATATAAAAATTAAAAAAAAAATTTTAAAAATTAAAAAACATTTTTGAAATAAAAAAATAATACTTTTAAATATATTTAAAAAAAATTTAGAAAAATTTTCAAAAATTAAAAAAAAAATTTTAAAAAATTTTAAAAATTAAAAAAAATAATAAGAAAATTTAAAAAAAAATTTTAAAAATTGAAAAAGTTAAAAAAATTAAAACAAAAGAAAAAAAATTAAAAAACATTTTTTTAAATAAAAAAATTACAATTTTAAAAAAAATTTAAAATAATTTTAAAAAATTTCAAAATTTTTTTTAAAAAATTAAAAAATTTTGTTTAAAAAATTAAAAAAAGTTTGAAGAAAATTTTAAAATTTTTTTTAAAAAATTAAAAAATTTTGTTTAAAAAATTAAAAAAAGTTTTAAGAAAATTTTAAAAATTAAAAAAAATTTAAAAAAATAAAAATTAAAAAAAAATTTTAAAAAAATTAAAAAACATTTTTGAAATAAAAAATAATACTTTTAAAAAAATTAAAAAAAAAATTAGAAAAATTTTCAAAAATTAAAAAAAAAATAAAAAAAAAATTTAAAAATTAAAAAAAAAATTTTAAAATTAAAAAAAAATTTAAAAATTAAAAAAAAAATAAAAATTAAAAAAAAAATTTAAAAATTAAAAAAATTAAAAAAATTAAAAAAATTAAAAAAATTAAAAAATTTAAATAATTTAAAAAAAAATAAAAAAAATTTAAAAATTAAAAAAAAATTAAAATAGAAATTTAAAAATTTTTTTTTTAAAAATTTAAAAAAAATTTTAAAAAAATTTAAAATGATTTTAAAAATTAAAAAAAAAATATAAGAAAATTTTAAAAAAAAATTAAATATTTGAAGAAATTAAAAAAAATTAAAAAACATTTTTGAAATAAAAAAATAATACTTTTAAAAAAATTAAACAAAAATTTAGAAAAATTTTCAAATATTCAAAAAAAATAAAAGAAAATTTAAAAAAATTTAAAAATTTAAAAAAATATTTTTAAAAAATTAAAAAATTTTGTTTAAGAAATTAAAAAAAAAGTTTTAAGAAAATTTTAAAAATTAAAAAAAAATAAAAAAATAATAATAAAAATTAAAAAAATTTTTTTAATAATTAAAAAACATTTTTGAAATAAAAAAATAATACTTTTAAATAAATTTAAAAAAAAATTAGAAAAATTTTCAAAAATTAAAAAAAAATAAAAAAAATTTTAAGAATTAAAAAAATTAAACAGTATAGAAAAAAAATTAAAAAATAAATAAATTTTTTTTAATTTGGTAAAAAAATTGAAACAAATTTAAAAAAATTTTTTTTATTTTTTTAAAAAATTTAAATAAAAATAAAGCATAGAAATTTTTTTAAAAATTTTAAAAAATTTTAAAAAATTAAAAAAAATTTTTTTAAAATTTTAAAAATTAACAAAAATTATAAGAAAATTAAAAAAAAATTGAAAAAATTAAAAAAATTAAAAAAATTAAAATAAAAGAAAAAAAATTAAAAAACATTTTTTGAAATAAAAAATATATAATTTAAAAAAAAATAAATATTTTAAAAAATTTATAAAAAAATTTTAAAAAATTAAAAAAATTTGTTTAAAAAAATTAAAAAAAAGTTTTAAGAAAATTTTCAAAAAGTAAAAAAAAAATTTTAAAAAATTTTAAAAATTAAAAAAAAATTTAATAATTTAAAAAAAAATTTTAAAAAATTTTTAAAAAAATTTTAAAAATTAAAAAAAAGGTTAAAAATTTGAAAAAATTAAAAAAAAATTAAAAAACATTTTTGAAATAAAAAAAAAACAAAAAAAATTTAAAATTAAAAAAATTAAAAAAATTAAAAAAATTAAAAAAATTAAAAAATATAGAAAAAAATTAAAAAACATTTTTTGAAATAAAAAAATTATAATTAAAAAAAAAATTTTCAAAAATTAAAAAAAAAATTTTAAAAAATTTTAAAAATTAAAAAAAAAATTTTAAAAAAAATTTAAAAAAAAATTTAAAAATTAAAAAAAATTTTAAAAATTTGAAAAAATTAAAAAAAAATTAATAAACATTTTTGAAATAAAAAATAATACTTTTAAAAAAATTAAAAAAAAATAAAAAAAAATTTTAAAAATTAAAAAAAATTTTAAAAATTAAAAAAAAAATTAAAAATTAAAAAAAAATTAAAATAAAAATTTTAAAAAAATTAAAAAAAAATTTTTTTTTAAATTTTAAAAATTAAAAAAAAATATAAGAAAATTTAAAAAAAAATGAAAAAATTAAAAAAATTAAAAAAATTAAAATAAAAGAAAAAAAATTAAAAAACATTTTTTGAAATAAAAAAATTATAATTAAAAAAAAAAATTTTCAAAAATTAAAAAAAAAATTTAAAAAAATTTTAAAAATTAAAAAAAAAATTTTAAAAAAAATTTAAAAAAAAATTTAAAAATTAAAAAAAAATTTAATAATTTGAAAAAATTAAAAAAAAATTAATAAACATTTTTGAAATAAAAAATAATACTTTTAAAAAAATTAAAAAAAAATAAAAAAAAATTTTAAAAATTAAAAAAAATTTTAAAAATTAAAAAAAAAATTTAAAAATTAAAAAAAAAATTTTACATTAAAAAAAAATTTTTAAAATTAAAAAAAATTAAAAAAATTATAAGAAAATTTAAAAAAAATGTTGAAAAAATTAAAAAAATTAAAAAAATTAAAATAAAAGAAAAAAAATTAAAAAACATTTTTTGAAATAAAAAAATTATAATTTAAAAAAAAAATAAATATTTTAAAAAAATTTTTAAAAAAATTTAAAAAAATTAAAAAAAAATTTAAAAAATTAAACAGTATAGAAAAAAAATTAAAAAATAAATAAATATTTTTAATTTGTTAAAAAATTGAAACAAACTTAAAAAAAAATTTAATTTTTTAAAAAATTTAAATAAAAATAAAGCATAGAAATTTTTTAAAAAATTTAAAAAAATTTTAAAAATTAAAAAAAAAATTAAATTAAAAAATTAAAAAGAATATAAATAATTTAAAAAAAATATTTAAAAATTAAAAAAAAATTAAAATAAAAATTTTAAAAAAAATTTTAAAAAAATTTTAAAAAATTTTAAAAAAATTTTAAAAAATTTTAAAAAAATTTTAAAAAATTTAAAAAAAAATTTTAAAAAATTTAAAAAAATTTTAAAAAATTTTTAAAGATTAAAAAAAAAATTTTTTAAATTTTAAAAAATTTAAAAAAATTTTTAAAGATTAAAAAAAATATATAAGAAAATTTAAAAAAAAATTAAAAATTTGAAAACATTAGAAAAAATTAAAAACATTTTTGAAATAAAAAAATAATACTTTTAAAAATATTTAAAAAAATTTAGAAAAATTTTCAAAAATTAAAAAAATATAAAAAAAATTTAAAAATTAAAAAAAAAATTTTAAAATTAAAAAAAATTTAAAAATTAAAAAAATTTAAAAATTAAAAAAATTAAAAAAATTAAAAAAATTAAAAAAATTAAAAAAATTAAAAAATATAAATAATTTAAAAAAAAATAAATAAAAATTAAAAATTAAAAAAAATAAAATAGAAATTTAAAAATTTTTTTTTTAAAAATTTAAAAAAAATTTTAAAAAAATTTAAAAAAGATTTTAAAAATTAAAAAAAAATTATAAGAAAATTTAAAAAAAAATTTAAAAATTTGAAGAAATTAAAAAAAATTAAAAAACATTTTTGAAATAAAAAAAATTATAATTTTAAATAAAATTTTAAAAAATTTTAAAAATTTAAAAAAAAATTTAAAAAAAATTAAAAAATTTTGTTTAAAAAATTAAAAAAAAAGTTTTAAGAAAATTTTAAAAATTAAAAAAAAATAAAAAAAAGAAATATAAAAATTAAAAAAAAATTTTAAAAATTAAAAAACATTTTTGAAATAAAAAAATAATACTTTTAAATATATTTAAAAAAAATTTAGAAAAATTTTCAAAAATTAAAAAAAAAATTTTAAAAAATTTTAAAAATTAAAAAAAATTATAAGAAAATTTAAAAAAAAATTTTAAAAATTGAAAAAGTTAAAAAAAATTAAAACAAAAGAAAAAAAATTAAAAAACATTTTTTTAAATAAAAAAATTACAATTTTAAAAAAAATTTAAAATAATTTTAAAAAATTTCAAAATTTTTTTTAAAAAATTAAAAAATTTTGTTTAAAAAATTAAAAAAAGTTTGAAGAAAATTTTAAAATTTTTTTTAAAAAATTAAAAAATTTTGTTTAAAAAATTAAAAAAAGTTTTAAGAAAATTTTAAAAATTAAAAAAAATTTAAAAAAAATAAAAATTAAAAAAAAATTTAAAAAAAATTAAAAAACATTTTTGAAATAAAAAATAATACTTTTAAAAAAATTAAAAAAAAAATTAGAAAAATTTTCAAAAATTAAAAAAAAAATAAAAAAAAAATTTAAAAATTAAAAAAAAAATTTTAAAATTAAAAAAAAATTTAAAAATTAAAAAAAAATTAAAAATTAAAAAAAAAATTTAAAAATTAAAAAAATTAAAAAAAAATAAAAAAAATTTTAAGAATTAAAAAAATTAAACAGTATAGAAAAAAAATTAAAAAATAAATAAATTTTTTTTAATTTGGGTAAAAAAATTGAAACAAATTTAAAAAAATTTTTTTTATTTTTTTAAAAAATTTAAATAAAAATAAAGCATAGAAATTTTTTTAAAAATTTTAAAAAATTTTAAAAAATTAAAAAAAATTTTTTTAAAATTTTAAAAATTAACAAAAATTATAAGAAAATTAAAAAAAAATTGAAAAAATTAAAAAAATTAAAAAAAATTAAAATAAAAGAAAAAAAATTAAAAAACATTTTTTGAAATAAAAAATATATAATTTAAAAAAAAATAAATATTTTAAAAAATTTATAAAAAAATTTTAAAAAATTAAAAAAATTTGTTTAAAAAAATTAAAAAAAAGTTTTAAGAAAATTTTCAAAAAGTAAAAAAAAAATTTTAAAAAATTTTAAAAATTAAAAAAAAATTTAATAATTTAAAAAAAAATTTTAAAAAATTTTTAAAAAAATTTTAAAAATTAAAAAAAAGGTTAAAAATTTGAAAAAATTAAAAAAAATTAAAAAACATTTTTGAAATAAAAAAAAAACAAAAAAAATTTAAAATTAAAAAAATTAAAAAAATTAAAAAAATTAAAAAAATTAAAAAATATAGAAAAAAATTAAAAAACATTTTTTGAAATAAAAAAATTATAATTAAAAAAAAAATTTTCAAAAATTAAAAAAAAAATTTAAAAAAATTTTAAAAATTAAAAAAAAAATTTTTAAAAAAAATTTAAAAAAAAATTTAAAAATTAAAAAAAAAATATAAGAAAATTTTAAAAAAAATTAAATATTTGAAGAAATTAAAAAAAATTAAAAAACATTTTTGAAATAAAAAAATAATACTTTTAAAAAAATTAAACAAAAATTTAGAAAAATTTTCAAATATTCAAAAAAAATAAAAGAAAATTTAAAAAAATTTAAAAATTTAAAAAAATATTTTTAAAAAATTAAAAAATTTTGTTTAAGAAATTAAAAAAAAAGTTTTAAGAAAATTTTAAAAATTAAAAAAAAATAAAAAAATAATAATAAAAATTAAAAAAATTTTTTTAATAATTAAAAAACATTTTTGAAATAAAAAAATAATACTTTTAAATAAATTTAAAAAAAAATTAGAAAAATTTTCAAAAATTAAAAAAAAATAAAAAAAATTTTAAGAATTAAAAAAATTAAACAGTATAGAAAAAAAATTAAAAAATAAATAAATTTTTTTTAATTTGGTAAAAAAATTGAAACAAATTTAAAAAAATTTTTTTTATTTTTTTAAAAAATTTAAATAAAAATAAAGCATAGAAATTTTTTTAAAAATTTTAAAAAATTTTAAAAAATTAAAAAAAATTTTTTTAAAATTTTAAAAATTAACAAAAATTATAAGAAAATTAAAAAAAAATTGAAAAAATTAAAAAAATTAAAAAAATTAAAATAAAAGAAAAAAAATTAAAAAACATTTTTTGAAATAAAAAATATATAATTTAAAAAAAAATAAATATTTTAAAAAATTTATAAAAAAATTTTAAAAAATTAAAAAAATTTGTTTAAAAAAATTAAAAAAAAGTTTTAAGAAAATTTTCAAAAAGTAAAAAAAAAATTTAAAAAATTTTAAAAATTAAAAAAAAATTTAATAATTTAAAAAAAAATTTTAAAAAATTTTTAAAAAAATTTTAAAAATTAAAAAAAAGGTTAAAAATTTGAAAAAATTAAAAAAAAATTAAAAACATTTTTGAAATAAAAAAAAACAAAAAAAATTTAAAATTAAAAAAATTAAAAAAATTAAAAAAATTAAAAAAATTAAAAAATATAGAAAAAAATTAAAAAACATTTTTTGAAATAAAAAATTATAATTAAAAAAAAATTTTCAAAAATTAAAAAAAAAATTTTAAAAAAAATTTAAAAAAAAATTTAAAAATTAAAAAAAATTTTAAAAATTTGAAAAAATTAAAAAAAAATTAATAAACATTTTTGAAATAAAAAATAATACTTTTAAAAAAATTAAAAAAAAATAAAAAAAAATTTTAAAAATTAAAAAAAATTTTAAAAATTAAAAAAAAATTTAAAAATTAAAAAAAAATTAAAATAAAAATTTTAAAAAAATTAAAAAAAAATTTTTTTTTAAATTTTAAAAATTAAAAAAAAATATAAGAAAATTTAAAAAAAAAATGAAAAAATTAAAAAAATTAAAAAAATTAAAATAAAAGAAAAAAAATTAAAAAACATTTTTTGAAATAAAAAAATTATAATTAAAAAAAAAAATTTTCAAAAATTAAAAAAAAATTTAAAAAAATTTTAAAATTAAAAAAAAAATTTTAAAAAAAATTTAAAAAAAAATTTAAAAATTAAAAAAAAATTTTAATAATTTGAAAAAATTAAAAAAAAATTAATAAACATTTTTGAAATAAAAAATAATACTTTTAAAAAAATTAAAAAAAAATAAAAAAAAATTTTAAAAATTAAAAAAAATTTTAAAAATTAAAAAAAAAATTTAAAAATTAAAAAAAAAATTTTACATTAAAAAAAAATTTTTAAAATTAAAAAAAATTAAAAAAATTATAAGAAAATTTAAAAAAAATGTTGAAAAAATTAAAAAAATTAAAAAAAATTAAAATAAAAGAAAAAAAATTAAAAAACATTTTTTGAAATAAAAAAATTATAATTTAAAAAAAAAATAAATATTTTAAAAAATTTTTAAAAAATTTAAAAAAATTAAAAAAAAATTTAAAAAATTAAACAGTATAGAAAAAAAATTAAAAAATAAATAAATATTTTTAATTTGTTAAAAAATTGAAACAAACTTAAAAAAAAATTTAATTTTTTAAAAAATTTAAATAAAAATAAAGCATAGAAATTTTTTAAAAAATTTAAAAAAATTTTAAAAATTAAAAAAAAAATTAAATTAAAAAATTAAAAGAATATAAATAATTTAAAAAAAATATTTAAAAATTAAAAAAAAATTAAAATAAAAATTTTAAAAAAAATTTTAAAAAAATTTTAAAAAATTTTAAAAAAAATTTTAAAAAATTTAAAAAAAAATTTTAAAAAATTTAAAAAAATTTTAAAAAATTTTTAAAGATTAAAAAAAAAATTTTTTAAATTTTAAAAAATTTAAAAAAATTTTTAAAGATTAAAAAAAATATATAAGAAAATTTAAAAAAAAATTAAAAATTTGAAAACATTAGAAAAAATTAAAAACATTTTTGAAATAAAAAAATAATACTTTTAAAAATATTTAAAAAAATTTAGAAAAATTTTCAAAAATTAAAAAAATATAAAAAAAATTTAAAAATTAAAAAAAAATTTTAAAATTAAAAAAAATTTAAAAATTAAAATAATTTAAAAATTAAAAAAATTAAAAAAATTAAAAAATTAAAAAATTAAAAAAATTAAAAAATATAAATAATTTAAAAAAAAATAAATAAAAATTAAAAATTAAAAAAAATAAAATAGAAATTTAAAAATTTTTTTTTAAAAATTTAAAAAAAATTTTAAAAAAATTTAAAAAAGATTTTAAAAATTAAAAAAAAATTATAAGAAAATTTAAAAAAAAATTTAAAAATTTGAAGAAATTAAAAAAAATTAAAAAACATTTTTGAAATAAAAAAATTATAATTTTAAATAAAATTTTAAAAAATTTTAAAAATTTAAAAAAAAATTTAAAAAAAATTAAAAAATTTTGTTTAAAAAATTAAAAAAAAAGTTTTAAGAAAATTTTAAAAATTAAAAAAAATAAAAAAAGAAATATAAAAATTAAAAAAAAAATTTTAAAAATTAAAAAACATTTTTGAAATAAAAAATTAATACTTTTAAATATATTTAAAAAAAATTTAGAAAAATTTTCAAAAATTAAAAAAAAAATTTTAAAAAATTTTAAAAATTAAAAAAAATTATAAGAAAATTTAAAAAAAAATTTAAAAATTGAAAAAGTTAAAAAAAATTAAAACAAAAGAAAAAAAATTAAAAAACATTTTTTTAAATAAAAAAATTACAATTTTAAAAAAAATTTAAAATAATTTTAAAAAATTTCAAAATTTTTTTTAAAAAATTAAAAAATTTTGTTTAAAAAATTAAAAAAAGTTTGAAGAAAATTTTAAAATTTTTTTTAAAAAATTAAAAAATTTTGTTTAAAAAATTAAAAAAAGTTTTAAGAAAATTTTAAAATTAAAAAAAATTTAAAAAAATAAAAATTAAAAAAAAATTTTAAAAAAATTAAAAAACATTTTTGAAATAAAAAAAAAACAAAAAAATTTAAAATTAAAAAAATTAAAAAAATTAAAAAAATTAAAAAAATTAAAAAATATAGAAAAAAATTAAAAAACATTTTTTGAAATAAAAAAATTATAATTAAAAAAAAAATTTTCAAAAATTAAAAAAAAAATTTAAAAAAATTTTAAAAATTAAAAAAAAATTTTAAAAAAATTTAAAAAAAAATTTAAAAATTAAAAAAAATTTTAAAAATTTGAAAAAATTAAAAAAAAATTAATAAACATTTTTGAAATAAAAAATAATACTTTTAAAAAAATTAAAAAAAATAAAAAAAAATTTTAAAAATTAAAAAAAATTTTAAAAATTAAAAAAAAATTTAAAAATTAAAAAAAAATTAAAATAAAAATTTTAAAAAAATTAAAAAAAAATTTTTTTTTAAATTTTAAAAATTAAAAAAAAATATAAGAAAATTTAAAAAAAAATGAAAAAATTAAAAAAATTAAAAAAATTAAAATAAAAGAAAAAAAATTAAAAAACATTTTTTGAAATAAAAAAATTATAATTAAAAAAAAAAATTTTCAAAAATTAAAAAAAAAATTTAAAAAAATTTTAAAAATTAAAAAAAAAATTTTAAAAAAAATTTAAAAAAAATTTAAAAATTAAAAAAAATTTAATAATTTGAAAAAATTAAAAAAAAATTAATAAACATTTTTGAAATAAAAAATAATACTTTTAAAAAAATTAAAAAAAAATAAAAAAAAATTTTAAAAATTAAAAAAAATTTTAAAAATTAAAAAAAAAATTTAAAAATTAAAAAAAAAATTTTACATTAAAAAAAAATTTTTAAAATTAAAAAAAATTAAAAAAATTATAAGAAAATTTAAAAAAAATGTTGAAAAAATTAAAAAAAATTAAAAAAATTAAAATAAAAGAAAAAAAATTAAAAACATTTTTTGAAATAAAAAAATTATAATTTAAAAAAAAATAAATATTTTAAAAAAATTTTTAAAAAAATTTAAAAAAATTAAAAAAAAATTTAAAAAATTAAACAGTATAGAAAAAAAATTAAAAAATAAATAAATATTTTTAATTTGTTAAAAAATTGAAACAAACTTAAAAAAAAAATTTAATTTTTTAAAAAATTTAAATAAAAATAAAGCATAGAAATTTTTTTAAAAAATTTAAAAAAATTTTAAAAATTAAAAAAAAAATTAAATTAAAAAATTAAAAGAATATAAATAATTTAAAAAAAATATTTAAAAATTAAAAAAAAATTAAAATAAAAATTTTAAAAAAAATTTTAAAAAAATTTTAAAAAATTTTAAAAAAATTTTAAAAAATTTAAAAAAAAATTTTAAAAAATTTAAAAAAATTTTAAAAAATTTTTAAAGATTAAAAAAAAAATTTTTAAAATTTTAAAAAATTTAAAAAAATTTTTAAAGATTAAAAAAAATATATAAGAAAATTTAAAAAAAATTAAAAATTTGAAAACATTAGAAAAAATTAAAAACATTTTTGAAATAAAAAAATAATACTTTTAAAAATATTTAAAAAAATTTAGAAAAATTTTCAAAAATTAAAAAAATATAAAAAAAATTTAAAAATTAAAAAAAAAATTTTAAAATTAAAAAAAATTTAAAAATTAAAAAAATTTAAAAATTAAAAAAATTAAAAAAATTAAAAAAATTAAAAAAATTAAAAAAATTAAAAAATATAAATAATTTAAAAAAAAATAAATAAAAATTAAAAATTAAAAAAAATAAAATAGAAATTTAAAAATTTTTTTTTTAAAAATTTAAAAAAAATTTTAAAAAAATTTAAAAAAGATTTTAAAAATTAAAAAAAAATTATAAGAAAATTTAAAAAAAAATTTAAAAATTTGAAGAAATTAAAAAAAATTAAAAAACATTTTTGAAATAAAAAAATTATAATTTTAAATAAAATTTTAAAAAATTTTAAAAATTTAAAAAAAAATTTAAAAAAAATTAAAAAATTTTGTTTAAAAAATTAAAAAAAAAGTTTTAAGAAAATTTTAAAAATTAAAAAAAAATAAAAAAAAGAAATATAAAAATTAAAAAAAAAATTTTAAAAATTAAAAAACATTTTTGAAATAAAAAAATAATACTTTTAAATATATTTAAAAAAATTTAGAAAAATTTTCAAAAATTAAAAAAAAAATTTTAAAAAATTTTAAAAATTAAAAAAAATTATAAGAAAATTTAAAAAAAAATTTTAAAAATTGAAAAAGTTAAAAAAATTAAAACAAAAGAAAAAAAATTAAAAAACATTTTTTTAAATAAAAAAAATTACAATTTTAAAAAAAATTTAAAATAATTTTAAAAAATTTCAAATTTTTTTTTAAAAAATTAAAAAATTTTGTTTAAAAAATTAAAAAAAGTTTGAAGAAAATTTTAAAATTTTTTTTAAAAAATTAAAAAATTTTGTTTAAAAAATTAAAAAAAGTTTTAAGAAAATTTTAAAAATTAAAAAAAATTTAAAAAAAATAAAAATTAAAAAAAATTTAAAAAAATTAAAAAACATTTTTGAAATAAAAAATAATACTTTTAAAAAAATTAAAAAAAAAATTAGAAAAATTTTCAAAAATTAAAAAAAAAATAAAAAAAAAATTTAAAAATTAAAAAAAAAATTTTAAAATTAAAAAAAAATTTAAAAATTAAAAAAAAATTAAAAATTAAAAAAAAAATTTAAAAATTAAAAAAATTAAAAAAAAATAAAAAAAATTTTAAGAATTAAAAAAATTAAACAGTATAGAAAAAAAATTAAAAAATAAATAAATTTTTTTTAATTTGGTAAAAAAAATTGAAACAAATTTAAAAAAATTTTTTTTATTTTTTTAAAAAATTTAAATAAAAATAAAGCATAGAAATTTTTTTAAAAATTTTAAAAAATTTTAAAAAATTAAAAAAAATTTTTTTAAAATTTTAAAAATTAACAAAAATTATAAGAAAATTAAAAAAAAATTGAAAAAATTAAAAAAATTAAAAAAATTAAAATAAAAGAAAAAAAATCAAAAACATTTTTTGAAATAAAAAATATATAATTTAAAAAAAAATAAATACTTTAAAAAATTTATAAAAAATTTTAAAAAATTAAAAAAATTTGTTTAAAAAAATTAAAAAAAAGTTTTAAGAAAATTTTCAAAAAGTAAAAAAAAAATTTTAAAAAATTTTAAAAATTAAAAAAAAATTTAATAATTTAAAAAAAAATTTAAAAAATTTTTAAAAAAATTTTAAAAATTAAAAAAAAGGTTAAAAATTTGAAAAAATTAAAAAAAAAATTAAAAAACATTTTTGAAATAAAAAAAAACAAAAAAAATTTAAAATTAAAAAAATTAAAAAAATTAAAAAAATTAAAAAAATTAAAAAATATAGAAAAAAAATTAAAAAACATTTTTTGAAATAAAAAAATTATAATTAAAAAAAAAATTAAAAATTTGAAAACATTAGAAAAAATTAAAAACATTTTTGAAATAAAAAAATAATACTTTTAAAAATATTAAAAAAAATTTAGAAAAATTAAAAAAATATAAAAAAATTTAAAAATTAAAAAAAAAATTTTAAAATTAAAAAAAAAATTTTAAAATTAAAAAAAAATTTAAAAATTAAAAAAATTTAAAAATTAAAAAAATTAAAAAAATTAAAAAAATTAAAAAAATTAAATAAATTAAAAAATATAAATAATTTAAAAAAAAATATAAAAAAATTAAAAATTAAAAAAAATAAAATAGAAATTTAAAAATTTTTTTCTTAAAAATTTAAAAAAAATTTTAAAAAAATTTAAAAAAGATTTTAAAAATTAAAAAAAAATTATAAGAAAATTTAAAAAAAAATTTAAAAATTTGAAGAAATTAAAAAAAATTAAAAAACATTTTTGAAATAAAAAAATTATAATTTTAAATAAAATTTTAAAAATTTTAAAAATTTAAAAAAAAAATTAAAAAAAATTAAAAAATTTTGTTTAAAAAA
>NW_027487409.1:0-15652 GCF_050908995.1 Andrena cerasifolii | reverse complement strand
CAAATAAGAGGCGCAGGCCTTTCAAGAGGCGTTCGAAAATTCTGCGTCTCTTCGTTAAACAGCCACTGTCTCGAAACACCTGCGCCACTTCTCGCTCTTTGATTTGCTCTCCAGAGACGTTACTTTGTTCCATCTCTTTCGACGGCATGTTGTCCTGTTACAAAGCCCAATTTTGTGCATTCTGAAAATTTTCGCCAGATTTTGCCCAATATATCAGGAGAACATGAAGTCGAAAGAGGTATACTAAATTTCAGCTACAAATGCATCGCCTTAAAGTTGCAAATAAGAAGCGCAGGCCTTTCAAGAGGCGTTCGAAAATTCTGCGTCTCGTTGTTAAACAATCACTGTCTCGAAACACCGGCGCCACTTCTCGCTCTTTGATTTGCTCTCCGGAGACGTTACGTTGTTCCATCTCTTTCGACGGTATGTTGTCCTGTTACAAAGCACAATTTTGTGTATTCTGAAAATTTTCGCCAGATTTTGGCCAATATATCAGGAGAACATGAAGTCGAAAGAGGTATACTAAATTTCAGCTTCAAATGCATCGCCTTAAGGTTGCAAATAAGAGGCGCAGGCCTTTCAAGAATCGTTCAAAAATTCTGCGTCTCGTTGTTAAACAATCACCGTCTCGAAACACTTGCGCCACTTCTCGCTCTTTGATTTGCTCCCCAGAGACGTTACTTTGTGCCATCTCTTTCGACGGCATATTCTCCTGTTACAAAGCCCAATTTTGTGCATTCTGAAAATTTTCGCCAGATTTTGGCCAATATATCAGGAGAAAATGAAGTGGAAAGAGGTATACTAAATTTCAGCTTCAAAGGCATCGCCTTAAAGTTGCAAATAAGAGGCGCAGGCCTCTCAAGAGGCGTTCGAAAATTCTGCGTCTCTTCGTTAAACAGTCACTGCCTCGAAACATCTGCGCCACTTCTCGCTCTTTGATTTGCTCTCCGGAGACATTACTTTGTGCCATCTCTTTCGACGGCATATTCTCCTGTTACAAAGCCCAATTTGGTGCATTCTCAAAATTTTCGCCAGATTTTGGCCAATATATCAGGAGAACATGAAGTGGAAAGAGGTATACTAAATTTCAGCTTCAAAGGCATCGCCTTAAAGTTGCAAATAAGAGGCGCAGGCCTTTCAAGAGGCGTTCGAAAATTCTGCGTGTCTTCGTAAACAGTCACTGTCTCGAAACATTTGCGCCACTTCTCGCTCTTTGATTTGCTCTCCGGAGCCGTTACTTTGTTCCATCTCTTTCGACGGCATGTTCTCCTGTTACAAAGCCCAATTTTGTGTATTTTCCAAATTTTCGCCAGATTTTGGCCAATATATCAGGAGAAAATGAAGTGGAAAGAGGTATACTAAATTTCAGCTTCAAAGGCATCGCCTTAAAGTTGCAAATAAGAGGCGCAGGCCTTTCAAGAGGCGTTCGAAACTTCTGCGTCTCATTGTTAAACAATCACTGTCTCGAAACACCTGCGCCACTTCTCGCTCTTTGATTTGCTCTCCAGAGACGTTACTTTGTTCCATCTCTTTCGACGGCATGTTGTCCTGTTACAAAGCAGAATTTTGTGTATTCTGAAAATTTTCGCCAGATTTTGGCCAATATATCAGGAGAACATGAAGTGGAAAGAGGTATACTAAATTTCAGCTTCAAAGGCATCGCCTTAAAGTTGCAATTAAGAGGCGCAGGCCTTTCAAGAGGCGTTCGAAAATTCTGCGTCTCTTCGTTAAACAGTCACTGCCTCGAAACATCTGCGCCACTTCTCGCTCTTTGATTTGCTCTCCGGAGACATTACTTTGTGCCATCTCTTTCGACGGCATATTCTCCTGTTACAAAGCCCAATTTGGTGCATTCTAAAAATTTTCGCCAGATTTTGGCCAATATATCAGGAGAACATGAAGTGGAAAGAGGTATACTAAATTTCAGCTTCAAAGGCATCGCCTTAAAGTTGCAAATAAGAGGCGCAGGCCTTTCAAGAGGCGTTCGAAAATTCTGCGTGTCTTCGTTAAACAGTCACTGTCTCGAAACATTTGCGCCACTTCTCGCTCTTTGATTTGCTCTCCGGAGCCGTTACTTTGTTCCATCTCTTTCGACGGCATGTTCTCCTATTACAAAGCCCAATTTTGTGCATTCTGAAAATTTTCGCCAGATTTTGCCCAATATATCAGGAGAATATGAAGTGGAAAGAGGTATACTAAATTTCAGCTTCAAAGGCATCGCCTTAAAGTTGCAAATTAGTGGCGCAGGCCTTTCAAGAGGCGTTCGAAAATTCTGTGTCTCTTGGTTAATCAGTCACTGTCTCGAAACATCTACGCCACTTCTCGCTCTTTGATTTGCTCTCCGGAGACGTTACTTTGTGCCATCTCTTTCGACGGCATGTTCTCCTGTTACAAAGCACAATTTTGTGTATTCTCCAAATTTTCGCCAGATTTTGGCCAATATATCAGGAGAAAATGAAGTGGAAAGAGGTATACTAAATTTCAGCTTCAAAGGCATCGCCTTAAAGTTGCAAATAAGAGGCGCAGGCCTTTCAAGAGGCTTTCGAAAATTCTGCGTCTCTTCGTGAAACAGTCACTGTCTCGAAACACCTGCGCCACTTCTCGCTCTTTGATTTGCTCTCCGGAGACATTACTTTGTTCCATCTCTTTCGACGGCATGTTCTCCTGTTACAAAGCCCAATTTTGTGTATGCTGAAAATTTTCGCCAGATTTTGGCCAATATATCAGGAGAACATGAAGTCGAAAGAGGTATACTAAATTTCAGCTTCAAAGGCATCGCCTTAAAGTTGCAAATATGAGGCGCGGGCCTTTCAAGAGGCGTTCGAAACTTCTGCGTCTCATTGTTAAACAATCACTGTCTCGAAACATCTGCGCCACTTCTTGCTGTTTGATTTGCTCCCCAGAGACATTACTTTGTGCCATCTCTTTCGACGGCATATTCTCCTGTTACAAAGCCGAATTTTGTGCATTCTGAAAATTTTTGCCAGATTTTGGCCAATATATCAGGAGAAAATGAAGTGGAAAGAGGTATACTAAATTTCAGCTTCAAAGGCATCGCCTTAAAGTTGCAAATAAGAGGCGCAGGCCTTTCAAGAGGCGTTCGAAAATTCAGCGTCTCTTCATTAAACAGTCACAGTCTCGAAACATCTGTGCCACTTCTCGCTCTTTGATTTGCTCTCCGGAGACGTTACTTTGTGCCATCTCTTTCGACGGCATGTTGTCCTGTTACAAAGCCCAATTTTGTGTATTCTGAAAATTTTCGCCAGATTTTGGCCAATATATCAGGAGAAAATGAAGTGGAAAGAGGTATACTAAATTTCAGCTTCAAAGGCATCGCCTTAAAGTTGCAAATAAGAGGCGCAGGCCTTTCAAGAGGCGTTCGAAAATTCTGCGTCTCTTCGTTAAACAGTCACTGTCTCGAAACACCTGCGCCACTTCTCACTCTTTGATTTGCTCTCCAGAGACGTTACTTTGTTCCATCTCTTTCGACGGCATGTTGTCCTGTTACAAAGCCCAATTTTGTGCATTCTGAAAATTTTCGCCAGATTTTGCCCAATATATCAGGAGAACATGAAATCGAAAGAGGTATACTAAATTTCAGCTACAAATGCATCGCCTTAAAGTTGCAAATAAGAAGCGCAGGCCTTTCAAGAGGCGTTCGAAAATTCTGCGTCTCGTTGTTAAACAATCACTGTCTCGAAACACCGGCGCCACTTCTCGCTCTTTGATTTGCTCTCCGGAGACGTTACGTTGTGCCATCTCTTTCGACGGTATGTTCTCCTGTTACAAAGCCCAATTTTGTGTATTCTGAAAATTTTCGCCAGATTTTGCCCAATATATCAGGAGAACATGAAGTCGAAAGAGGTATACTAAATTTCAGCTTCAAATGCATCGCCTTAAAGTTGCAAATAAGAGGCGCAGGCCTTTCAAGAGGCGTTCGAAAATTCTGCGTCTCGTTGTTAAACAGTCACTGTCTCGAAACACCTGCGCCACTTCTCGCTCTTTGATTTGCTCTCCAGAGACGTTACTTTGTTCCATCTCTGTCGACGGCATGTTGTCCTGTTACAAAGCACAATTTTGTGCATTCTGAAAATTTTGGCCAGATTTTGCCCAATATATCAGGAGAAAGTGAAGTGGAAAGAGGTATACTACATTTCAGCTTCAAAGGCATCGCCTTAAAGTTGCAAATAAGAGGCGCAGGCCTTTCAAGAGGCGTTCGAAAATTCTGCGTCTCTTCGTTAAACAGTCACTGTCTCGAAACACCTGCGCCACTTCTCACTCTTTGATTTGCTCTCCAGAGACGTTACTTTGTTCCATCTCTTTCGACGACATGTTGTCCTGTTACAAAGCTCAATTTTGTGTATTCTCGAAATTTTCGCCAGATTTTGGTCAATATATCAGGAGAAAATGAAGTGGAAAGAGGTATACTAAATTTCAGCTTCAAAGGCATCGCCTTAAAGTTGCAAATAAGAGGCGCAGGCCTTTCAAGAGGCGTTCGAAAATTCTGCGTGTCTTCGTTAAACAGTCACTGTCTCGAAACATTTGCGCCACTTCTCGCTCTTTGATTTGCTCTCCGGAGCCGTTACTTTGTTCCATCTCTTTCGACGGCATGTTCTCCTGTTACAAAGCACAATTTTGTGTATTTTCCAAATTTTCGCCAGATTTTGGCCAATATATCAGGAGAAAATGACGTGGAAAGAGGTATACTAAATTTCAGCTTCAAAGGCATCGCCTTAAAGTTGCAAATAAGAGGCGCAGGCCTTTCAAGAGGCGTTCGAAAATTCTGCGTCTCTTCGTTAAACAGTCAGTGTCTCGAAACACCTGCGCCACTTCTCACTCTTTGATTTGCTCTCCAGAGACGTTACTTTGTTCCATCTCTTTCGACGGCATGTTGTCCAGTTACAAAGCTCAATTTTGTGTATTCTCGAAATTTTCGCCAAATTTTGGCCAATATATCAGGAGAAAATGAAGTGGAAAGAGGTATACTAAATTTCAGCTTCAAAGGCATCGCCTTAAAGTTGCAAATAAGAGGCGCAGGCCTTTCAAGAGGCGTTCGAAAATTCTGCGTCTCTTCGTTAAACAGCCACTGTCTCGAAACACCTGCGCCACTTCTCGCTCTTTGATTTGCTCTCCAGAGACGTTACTTTGTTCCATCTCTTTCGACGGCATGTTGTCCTGTTACAAAGCCCAATTTTGTGCATTCTGAAAATTTTCGCCAGATTTTGCCCAATATATCAGGAGAACATGAAGTCGAAAGAGGTATACTAAATTTCAGCTACAAATGCATCGCCTTAAAGTTGCAAATAAGAAGCGCAGGCCTTTCAAGAGGCGTTCGAAAATTCTGCGTCTCGTTGTTAAACAATCACTGTCTCGAAACACCGGCGCCACTTCTCGCTCTTTGATTTGCTCTCCGGAGACGTTACGTTGTGCCATCTCTTTCGACGGTATGTTCTCCTGTTACAAAGCCCAATTTTGTGTATTCTGAAAATTTTCGCCAGATTTTGCCCAATATATCAGGAGAACATGAAGTCGAAAGAGGTATACTAAATTTCAGCTTCAAATGCATCGCCTTAAAGTTGCAAATAAGAGGCGCAGGCCTTTCAAGAGGCGTTCGAAAATTCTGGGTCTCGTTGTTAAACAGTCACTGTCTCGAAACACCTGCGCCACTTCTCGCTCTTTGATTTGTTCTCCAGAGACGTTACTTTGTTCCATCTCTTTCGACGGCATGTTGTCCTGTTACAAAGCACAATTTTGTGCATTCTGAAAATTTTGGCCAGATTTTGCCCAATATATCAGGAGAAAGTGAAGTGGAAAGAGGTATACTACATTTCAGCTTCAAAGGCATCGCCTTAAAGTTGCAAATAAGAGGCGCAGGCCTTTCAAGAGGCGTTCGAAAATTCTGCGTCTCTTCGTTAAACAGTCACTGTCTCGAAACACCTGCGCCACTTCTCACTCTTTGATTTGCTCTCCAGAGACGTTACTTTGTTCCATCTCTTTCGACGGCATGTTGTCCTGTTACAAAGCACAATTTTGTGCATTCTGAAAATTTTGGCCAGATTTTGCCCAATATATCAGGAGAAAGTGAAGTGGAAAGAGGTATACTACATTTCAGCTTCAAAGGCATCGCCTTAAAGTTGCAAATAAGAGGCGCATGCCTTTCAAGAGGCGTTCGAAAATTCTGCGTCTCTTCGTTAAACAGTCACTGTCTCGAAACACCTGCGCCACTTCTCACTCTTTGATTTGCTCTCCAGAGACGTTACTTTGTTCCATCTCTTTCGACGGCATGTTGTCCTGTTACAAAGCTCAATTTTGTGTATTCTCGAAATTTTCGCCAGATTTTGGTCAATATATCAGGAGAAAATGAAGTGGAAAGAGGTATACTAAATTTCAGCTTCAAAGGCATCGCCTTAAAGTTGCAAATAAGAGGCGCAGGCCTTTCAAGAGGCGTTCGAAAATTCTGCGTGTCTTCGTTAAACAGTCACTGTCTCGAAACATTTGCGCCACTTCTCGCTCTTTGATTTGCTCTCCGGAGCCGTTACTTTGTTCCATCTCTTTCGACGGCATGTTCTCCTGTTACAAAGCACAATTTTGTGTATTTTCCAAATTTTCGCCAGATTTTGGCCAAATATATCAGGAGAAAATGAAGTGGAAAGAGGTATACTAAATTTCAGCTTCAAAGGCATCGCCTTAAAGTTGCAAATAAGAGGCGCAGGCCTTTCAAGAGGCGTTCGAAAATTCTGCGTCTCTTCGTTAAACAGTCAGTGTCTCGAAACACCTGCGCCACTTCTCACTCTTTGATTTGCTCTCCAGAGACGTTACTTTGTTCCATCTCTTTCGACGGCATGTTGTCCAGTTACAAAGCTCAATTTTGTGTATTCTCGAAATTTTCGCCAAATTTTGGCCAATATATCAGGAGAAAATGAAGTGGAAAGAGGTATACTAAATTTCAGCTTCAAAGGCATCGCCTTAAAGTTGCAAATAAGAGGCGCAGGCCTTTCAAGAGGCGTTCGAAAATTCTGCGTCTCTTCGTTAAACAGCCACTGTCTCGAAACACCTGCGCCACTTCTCCCTCTTTGATTTGCTCTCCGGAGACATTACTTTGTTCCATCTCTTTCGACGGCATGTTCTCCTGTTACAAAGCCCAATTTTGTTGTATGCTGAAAATTTTCGCCAGATTTTGGCCAATATATCAGGAGAACATGAAGTCGAAAGAGGTATACTAAATTTCAGCTTCAAATGCATCGCCTTAAAGTTGCAAATAAGAGGCGCAGGCCTTTCAAGAGGCGTTCGAAACTTCTGCGTCTCATTGTTAAACAATCACTGTCTCGAAACACCTGCGCCACTTCTCGCTCTTTGATTTGCTCTCCAGAGACGTTACTTTGTTCCATCTCTTTCGACGGCATGTTGTCCTGTTACAAAGCACAATTTTGTGTATTCTGAAAATTTTCGCCAGATTTTGGCCAATATATCAGGAGAACATGAAGTCGAAAGAGGTATACTAAATTTCAGCTTCAAATGCATCGCCTTAAAGTTGCAAATAAGAGGCGCAGGCCTTTCAAGAGGCGTTCGAAACTTCTGCGTCTCATTGTTAAACAATCACTGTCTCGAAACGCCTGCGCCACTTCTCGCTCTTTGATTTGCTCTCCAGAGACGTTACTTTGTTCCATCTCTTTCGACGGCATGTTGTCCTGTTACAAAGCACAATTTTGTGTATTCTGAAAATTTTCGCCAGATTTTGGGCAATATATCAGGAGAACATGAAGTCGAAAGAGGTATACTAAATTTCAGCTTCAAATGCATCGCCTTAAGGTTGCAAATAAGAGGCGCAGGCCTTTCAAGAATCGTTAGAAAATTCTGCGTCTCGTTGTTAAACAATCACCGTCTCGAAACACTTGCGCCACTTCTCGCTCTTTGATTTGCTCCCCAGAGACGTTACTTTGTGCCATCTCTTTCGACGGCATATTCTCCTGTTACAAAGCCCAATTTTGTGCATTCTGAAAATTTTCGCCAGATTTTGGCCAATATATCAGGAGAAAATGAAGTGGAAAGAGGTATACTAAATTTCAGCTTCAAAGGCATCGCCTTAAAGTTGCAAATAAGAGGCGCAGGCCTTTCAAGAGGCGTTCGAAAATTCTGCGTGTCTTCGTTAAACAGTCACTGTCTCGAAACATTTGCGCCACTTCTCGCTCTTTGATTTGCTCTCCGGAGCCGTTACTTTGTTCCATCTCTTTCGACGGCATGTTGTCCTGTTACAAAGCTCAATTTTGTGTATTCTCGAAATTTTCGCCAAATTTTGGCCAATATATCAGGAGAAAATGAAGTGGAAAGAGGTATACTACATTTCAGCTTCAAAGGCATCGCCTTAAAGTTGCAAATAAGAGGCGCAGGCCTTTCAAGAGGCGTTCGAAAATTCTGCGTCTCTTCGTTAAACAGTCACTGTCTCGAAACACCTGCGCCACTTCTCACTCTTTGATTTGCTCTCCAGAGACGTTACTTTGTTCCATCTCTTTCGACGGCATGTTGTCCTGTTACAAAGCTCAATTTTGTGTATTCTCGAAATTTTCGCCAGATTTTGGTCAATATATCAGGAGAAAATGAAGTGGAAAGAGGTATACTAAATTTCAGCTTCAAAGGCATCGCCTTAAAGTTGCAAATAAGAGGCGCAGGCCTTTCAAGAGGCGTTCGAAAATTCTGCGTGTCTTCGTTAAACAGTCACTGTCTCGAAACATTTGCGCCACTTCTCGCTCTTTGATTTGCTCTCCGGAGCCGTTACTTTGTTCCATCTCTTTCGACGGCATGTTCTCCTGTTACAAAGCACAATTTTGTGTATTTTCCAAATTTTCGCCAGATTTTGGCCAATATATCAGGAGAAAATGAAGTGGAAAGAGGTATACTAAATTTCAGCTTCAAAGGCATCGCCTTAAAGTTGCAAATAAGAGGCGCAGGCCTTTCAAGAGGCGTTCGAAAATTCTGCGTCTCTTCGTTAAACAGTCAGTGTCTCGAAACACCTGCGCCACTTCTCACTCTTTGATTTGCTCTCCAGAGACGTTACTTTGTTCCATCTCTTTCGACGGCATGTTGTCCTGTTACAAAGCACAATTTTGTGTATTCTGAAAATTTTCGCCAGATTTTGGCCAATATATCAGGAGAACATGAAGTCGAAAGAGGTATACTAAATTTCAGCTTCAAATGCATCGCCTTAAAGTTGCAAATAAGAGGCGCAGGCCTTTCAAGTGGCGTTCGAAACTTCTGCGTCTCATTGTTAAACAATCACTGTCTCGAAACACCTGCGCCACTTCTCGCTCTTTGATTTGCTCTCCAGAGACGTTACTTTGTTCCATCTCTTTCGACGGCATGTTCTCCTATTACAAAGCCCAATTTTGTGCATTCTGAAAATTTTGGCCAGATTTTGCCCAATATATCAGGAGAAAGTGAAGTGGAAAGAGGTATACTACATTTCAGCTTCAAAGGCATCGCCTTAAAGTTGCAAATAAGAGGCGCAGGCCTTTCAAGAGGCGTTCGAAACTTCTGCGTCTCATTGTTAAACAATCACTGTCTCGAAACACCTGCGCCACTTCTCGCTCTTTGATTTGCTCTCCAGAGACGTTACTTTGTTCCATCTCTTTCGACGGCATGTTGTCCTGTTACAAAGCACAATTTTGTGTATTCTGAAAATTTTCGCCAGATTTTGGCCAATATATCAGGAGAACATGAAGTCGAAAGAGGTATACTAAATTTCAGCTTCAAATGCATCGCCTTAAAGTTGCAAATAAGAGGCGCAGGCCTTTCAAGAGGCGTTCGAAACTTCTGCGTCTCATTGTTAAACAGTCACTGTCTCGAAACGCCTGCGCCACTTCTCGCTCTTTGATTTGCTCTCCAGAGACGTTACTTTGTTCCATCTCTTTCGACGGCATGTTGTCCTGTTACAAAGCACAATTTTGTGTATTCTGAAAATTTTCGCCAGATTTTGGCCAATATATCAGGAGAACATGAAGTCGAAAGAGGTATACTAAATTTCAGCTTCAAATGCATCGCCTTAAGGTTGCAAATAAGAGGCGCAGGCCTTTCAAGAATCGTTCGAAAATTCTGCGTCTCGTTGTTAAACAATCACCGTCTCGAAACACTTGCGCCACTTCTCGCTCTTTGATTTGCTCCCCAGAGACGTTACTTTGTGCCATCTCTTTCGACGGCATATTCTCCTGTTACAAAGCCCAATTTTGTGCATTCTGAAAATTTTCGCCAGATTTTGGCCAATATATCAGGAGAAAATGAAGTGGAAAGAGGTATACTAAATTTCAGCTTCAAAGGCATCGCCTTAAAGTTGCAAATAAGAGGCGCAGGCCTCTCAAGAGGCGTTCGAAAATTCTGCGTCTCTTCGTTAAACAGTCACTGCCTCGAAACATCTGCGCCACTTCTCGCTCTTTGATTTGCTCTCCGGAGACATTACTTTGTGCCATCTCTTTCGACGGCATATTCTCCTGTTACAAAGCCCAATTTGGTGCATTCTCAAAATTTTCGCCAGATTTTGGCCAATATATCAGGAGAACATGAAGTGGAAAGAGGTATACTAAATTTCAGCTTCAAAGGCATCGCCTTAAAGTTGCAAATAAGAGGCGCAGGCCTTTCAAGAGGCGTTCGAAAATTCTGCGTGTCTTCGTAAACAGTCACTGTCTCGAAACATTTGCGCCACTTCTCGCTCTTTGATTTGCTCTCCGGAGCCGTTACTTTGTTCCATCTCTTTCGACGGCATGTTCTCCTGTTACAAAGCCCAATTTTGTGTATTTTCCAAATTTTCGCCAGATTTTGGCCAATATATCAGGAGAAAATGAAGTGGAAAGAGGTATACTAAATTTCAGCTTCAAAGGCATCGCCTTAAAGTTGCAAATAAGAGGCGCAGGCCTTTCAAGAGGCGTTCGAAACTTCTGCGTCTCATTGTTAAACAATCACTGTCTCGAAACACCTGCGCCACTTCTCGCTCTTTGATTTGCTCTCCAGAGACGTTACTTTGTTCCATCTCTTTCGACGGCATGTTGTCCTGTTACAAAGCAGAATTTTGTGTATTCTGAAAATTTTCGCCAGATTTTGGCCAATATATCAGGAGAACATGAAGTGGAAAGAGGTATACTAAATTTCAGCTTCAAAGGCATCGCCTTAAAGTTGCAATTAAGAGGCGCAGGCCTTTCAAGAGGCGTTCGAAAATTCTGCGTCTCTTCGTTAAACAGTCACTGCCTCGAAACATCTGCGCCACTTCTCGCTCTTTGATTTGCTCTCCGGAGACATTACTTTGTGCCATCTCTTTCGACGGCATATTCTCCTGTTACAAAGCCCAATTTGGTGCATTCTAAAAATTTTCGCCAGATTTTGGCCAATATATCAGGAGAACATGAAGTGGAAAGAGGTATACTAAATTTCAGCTTCAAAGGCATCGCCTTAAAGTTGCAAATAAGAGGCGCAGGCCTTTCAAGAGGCGTTCGAAAATTCTGCGTGTCTTCGTTAAACAGTCACTGTCTCGAAACATTTGCGCCACTTCTCGCTCTTTGATTTGCTCTCCGGAGCCGTTACTTTGTTCCATCTCTTTCGACGGCATGTTCTCCTATTACAAAGCCCAATTTTGTGCATTCTGAAAATTTTCGCCAGATTTTGCCCAATATATCAGGAGAATATGAAGTGGAAAGAGGTATACTAAATTTCAGCTTCAAAGGCATCGCCTTAAAGTTGCAAATTAGTGGCGCAGGCCTTTCAAGAGGCGTTCGAAAATTCTGTGTCTCTTGGTTAATCAGTCACTGTCTCGAAACATCTACGCCACTTCTCGCTCTTTGATTTGCTCTCCGGAGACGTTACTTTGTGCCATCTCTTTCGACGGCATGTTCTCCTGTTACAAAGCACAATTTTGTGTATTCTCCAAATTTTCGCCAGATTTTGGCCAATATATCAGGAGAAAATGAAGTGGAAAGAGGTATACTAAATTTCAGCTTCAAAGGCATCGCCTTAAAGTTGCAAATAAGAGGCGCAGGCCTTTCAAGAGGCTTTCGAAAATTCTGCGTCTCTTCGTGAAACAGTCACTGTCTCGAAACACCTGCGCCACTTCTCGCTCTTTGATTTGCTCTCCGGAGACATTACTTTGTTCCATCTCTTTCGACGGCATGTTCTCCTGTTACAAAGCCCAATTTTGTGTATGCTGAAAATTTTCGCCAGATTTTGGCCAATATATCAGGAGAACATGAAGTCGAAAGAGGTATACTAAATTTCAGCTTCAAAGGCATCGCCTTAAAGTTGCAAATATGAGGCGCGGGCCTTTCAAGAGGCGTTCGAAACTTCTGCGTCTCATTGTTAAACAATCACTGTCTCGAAACATCTGCGCCACTTCTTGCTGTTTGATTTGCTCCCCAGAGACATTACTTTGTGCCATCTCTTTCGACGGCATATTCTCCTGTTACAAAGCCCAATTTTGTGCATTCTGAAAATTTTTGCCAGATTTTGGCCAATATATCAGGAGAAAATGAAGTGGAAAGAGGTATACTAAATTTCAGCTTCAAAGGCATCGCCTTAAAGTTGCAAATAAGAGGCGCAGGCCTTTCAAGAGGCGTTCGAAAATTCAGCGTCTCTTCATTAAACAGTCACAGTCTCGAAACATCTGTGCCACTTCTCGCTCTTTGATTTGCTCTCCGGAGACGTTACTTTGTGCCATCTGTTTCGACGGTATGTTCTCCTGTTACAAAGCCCAATTTTGTGTATTCTGAAAATTTTCGCCAGATTTTGCCCAATATATCAGGAGGACATGAAGTCGAAAGAGGTATACTAAATTTCAGCTTCAAATGCATCGCCTTAAAGTTGCAAATAAGAGGCGCAGGCCTCTCAAGAGGCGTTCGAAAATTCTGCGTCTCTTCGTTAAACAGTCACTGTCTCGAAACATTTGCGCCACTTCTCGCTCTTTGATTTGCTCTCCGGAGCCGTTACTTTGTTCCATCTCTTTCGACGGCATGTTCTCCTATTACAAAGCCCAATTTTGTGCATTCTGAAAATTTTCGCCGGATTTTGGCCAATATATCAGGAGAACATGAAGTGGAAAGAGGTATACTAAATTTCAGCTTCAAAGGCATCGCCTTAAAGTTGCAAATAAGAGGCGCAGGCCTTTCAAGAGGGGTTCGAAAATTCTGCGTCTCTTCGTTAAACAGTCACTGTCTCGAAACATCTGCGCCACTTCTTGCTCTTTGATTTGCTCTCCGGAGACGTTACTTTGTGCCATCTCTTTCGACGGCATGTTGTCCTGTTACAAAGCCCAATTTTGTGCATTCTGAAAATTTTCGCCAGATTTTGGTCAATATATCAGGAGAAAATGAAGTGGAAAGAGGTATACTAAATTTCAGCTTCAAAGGCATCGCCTTAAAGTTGCAAATAAGAGGCGCAGGCCTTTCAAGAGGCGTTCGAAAATTCTGCGTCTCTTCGTTAAACAGTCACTGTCTCGAAACACCTGCGCCACTTCTCACTCTTTGATTTGCTCTCCAGAGACGTTACTTTGTTCCATCTCTTTCGACGGCATGTTGTCCTGTTACAAAGCCCAATTTTGTGCATTCTGAAAATTTTCGCCAGATTTTGCCCAATATATCAGGAGAACATGAAATCGAAAGAGGTATACTAAATTTCAGCTACAAATGCATCGCCTTAAAGTTGCAAATAAGAAGCGCAGGCCTTTCAAGAGGCGTTCGAAAATTCTGCGTCTCGTTGTTAAACAATCACTGTCTCGAAACACCGGCGCCACTTCTCGCTCTTTGATTTGCTCTCCGGAGACGTTACGTTGTGCCATCTCTTTCGACGGTATGTTCTCCTGTTACAAAGCCCAATTTTGTGTATTCTGAAAATTTTCGCCAGATTTTGCCCAATATATCAGGAGAACATGAAGTCGAAAGAGGTATACTAAATTTCAGCTTCAACTGCATCGCCTTAAAGTTGCAAATAAGAGGCGCAGGCCTTTCAAGAGGCGTTCGAAAATTCTGCGTCTCGTTGTTAAACAGTCACTGTCTCGAAACACCTGCGCCACTTCTCGCTCTTTGATTTGCTCTCCAGAGACGTTACTTTGTTCCATCTCTGTCGACGGCATGTTGTCCTGTTACAAAGCACAATTTTGTGCATTCTGAAAATTTTGGCCAGATTTTGCCCAATATATCAGGAGAAAGTGAAGTGGAAAGAGGTATACTACATTTCAGCTTCAAAGGCATCGCCTTAAAGTTGCAAATAAGAGGCGCAGGCCTTTCAAGAGGCGTTCGAAAATTCTGCGTCTCTTCGTTAAACAGTCACTGTCTCGAAACACCTGCGCCACTTCTCACTCTTTGATTTGCTCTCCAGAGACGTTACTTTGTTCCATCTCTTTCGACGACATGTTGTCCTGTTACAAAGCTCAATTTTGTGTATTCTCGAAATTTTCGCCAGATTTTGGTCAATATATCAGGAGAAAATGAAGTGGAAAGAGGTATACTAAATTTCAGCTTCAAAGGCATCGCCTTAAAGTTGCAAATAAGAGGCGCAGGCCTTTCAAGAGGCGTTCGAAAATTCTGCGTGTCTTCGTTAAACAGTCACTGTCTCGAAACATTTGCGCCACTTCTCGCTCTTTGATTTGCTCTCCGGAGCCGTTACTTTGTTCCATCTCTTTCGACGGCATGTTCTCCTGTTACAAAGCACAATTTTGTGTATTTTCCAAATTTTCGCCAGATTTTGGCCAATATATCAGGAGAAAATGACGTGGAAAGAGGTATACTAAATTTCAGCTTCAAAGGCATCGCCTTAAAGTTGCAAATAAGAGGCGCAGGCCTTTCAAGAGGCGTTCGAAAATTCTGCGTCTCTTCGTTAAACAGTCAGTGTCTCGAAACACCTGCGCCACTTCTCACTCTTTGATTTGCTCTCCAGAGACGTTACTTTGTTCCATCTCTTTCGACGGCATGTTGTCCAGTTACAAAGCTCAATTTTGTGTATTCTCGAAATTTTCGCCAAATTTTGGCCAATATATCAGGAGAAAATGAAGTGGAAAGAGGTATACTAAATTTCAGCTTCAAAGGCATCGCCTTAAAGTTGCAAATAAGAGGCGCAGGCCTTTCAAGAGGCGTTCGAAAATTCTGCGTCTCTTCGTTAAACAGCCACTGTCTCGAAACACCTGCGCCACTTCTCGCTCTTTGATTTGCTCTCCAGAGACGTTACTTTGTTCCATCTCTTTCGACGGCATGTTGTCCTGTTACAAAGCCCAATTTTGTGCATTCTGAAAATTTTCGCCAGATTTTGCCCAATATATCAGGAGAACATGAAGTCGAAAGAGGTATACTAAATTTCAGCTACAAATGCATCGCCTTAAAGTTGCAAATAAGAAGCGCAGGCCTTTCAAGAGGCGTTCGAAAATTCTGCGTCTCGTTGTTAAACAATCACTGTCTCGAAACACCGGCGCCACTTCTCGCTCTTTGATTTGCTCTCCGGAGACGTTACGTTGTTCCATCTCTTTCGACGGTATGTTGTCCTGTTACAAAGCACAATTTTGTGTATTCTGAAAATTTTCGCCAGATTTTGGCCAATATATCAGGAGAACATGAAGTCGAAAGAGGTATACTAAATTTCAGCTTCAAATGCATCGCCTTAAGGTTGCAAATAAGAGGCGCAGGCCTTTCAAGAA
>NW_027487408.1:12500-15653 GCF_050908995.1 Andrena cerasifolii | reverse complement strand
GAACAAACGAACAAACGAACAAACGAACCAACGAACCAACGAACCAACGAACCAACGAACCAACGAACCAACGAACCAACGAACGAACGAACGAACGAGCAAACGAGCAAACGAGCAAACGAACAAACGAACAAACGAACAAACGAACAAACGAACAAACGAACAAACGAACAAACGAACAAACGAACAAACGAACAAACGAACAAACGAACAAACGAACAAACGAACAAACGAACAAACGAACAAACGAACAAACGAACAAACGAACCAACGAACCAACGAACCAACGAACCAACGAACCAACGAACAAACGAACAAACGAACAAACGAACAAACGAACCAACGAACCAACGAACCAACGAACCAACGAACCAACGAACGAACGAACGAACGAGCAAACGAGCAAACGAACAAACGAACAAACGAACAAACGAACAAACGAACAAACGAACAAACGAACAAACGAACAAACGAACAAACGAACAAACGAACAAACGAACAAACGAACCAACGAACCAACGAACCAACGAACCAACGAACAAACGAACAAACGAGCAAACGAACAAACGAACAAACGAACAAACGAACAAACGAACAAACGAACAAAAGAACAAAAGAACAAACGAACAATCGAACAAACGAGCAAACGAGCAAACGAACAAACGAACAAACGAACAAACGAACAAACGAACAAACGAACAAACGAACAAACGAACAAACGAACAAACGAGCAAACGAGCAAACGAACAAACGAACAAACGAACAAACGAACAAACGAACAAACGAACAAACGAACAAACGAACAAAAGAACAAATGAACAAACGAACCAACGAACCAACGAACCAACGAAACAACGAAACAACGAAACAACGAAACAACGAAACAACGAAACAACGAAACAACGAAACAACGAAACAACGAAACAACGAAACAACGAAACAACGACACAACGAAACAACGAAACAACGAACCAACGAACCAACGAACCAACGAACCAACGAACCAACGAACCAACGAACCAACGAACCAACGAACCAACGAACCAACGAACCAACGAACCAACGAAACAACGAAACAACGAAACAACGAAACAACGAAACAACGAAACAACGAAACAACGAAACAACGAAACAACGAAACAACGAAACAACGAAACAACGAAACAACGAAACAACGAAACAACGAAACAACGAAACAACGAAACAACGAAACAACGAAACAACGAAACAACGAAACAACGAAACAACGAAACAACGACACAACGAAACAACGAAACAACGAAACAACGAAACAACGAAACAACGAAACAACGAAACAACGAAACAACGAAACAACGAAACAACGAAACAACGAAACAACGAAACAACGAAACAACGAACCAACGAACCAACGAACCAACGAACCAACGAACCAACGAACCAACGAACCAACGAACCAACGAACCAACGAACCAACGAACAAAGGAACCAACGAACCAACGAACCAACGAACCAACGAACCAACGAACAAACGAACAAACGAACAAACGAACAAACGAACAAACGAACAAACGAACAAACGAACCAACGAACAAACGAACAAACGAACAAACGAACAAACGAACAAACGAACAAACGAACAAACGAACAAACGAACAAACGAACAAACGAACAAACGAACAAACGAACAAACGAACAAACGAACAAACGAACAAACGAACAAACGAACACACGAACAAACGAACAAACGAACCAACGAACCAACGAACCAACGAACCAACGAACAAACGAACAAACGAGCAAACGAACAAACGAACAAACGAACAAACGAACAAACGAACAAACGAACAAAAGAACAAAAGAACAAACGAACAAACGAACAAACGAACAAACGAACAAACGAACAAACGAACCAACGAACCAACGAACCAACGAACCAACGAACCAACGAACCAACGAACCAACGAACCAACGAACCAACGAACCAACGAACCAACGAACCAACGAACCAACGAACCAACGAACCAACGAACCAACGAACCAACGATCCAACGGTCCAACGAACCAACGAACCAACGAACCAACGAACCAACGAACCAACGAACCAACGAACAAACGAACCAACGCACCCACGAACCAACGAACAAACGAACAAACGAACAAACGAACAAACGAACAAACGAACAAACGAACAAACGAACAAACGAACAAACGAACAAACGAACAAACGAACAAACGAACAAACGAACAAACGAACAAACGAACAAACGAACCAACGAACCAACGAACCAACGAACCAACGAACCAACGAACAAACGAACAAACGAGCAAACGAACAAACGAACAAACGAACAAACGAACAAACGAACAAACGAACAAAAGAACAAAAGAACAAACGAACAATCGAACAAACGAGCAAACGAGCAAACGAACAAACGAACAAACGAACAAACGAACAAACGAACAAACGAACAAACGAACAAACGAACAAACGAGCAAACGAGCAAACGAACAAACGAACAAACGAACAAACGAACAAACGAACAAACGAACAAACGAACAAACGAACAAAAGAACAAATGAACAAACGAACCAACGAACCAACGAACCAACGAAACAACGAAACAGCGAAACAACGAAACAACGAAACAACGAAACAACGAAACAACGAAACAACGAAACAACGAAACAACGAAACAACGAAACAACGAAACAACGAAACAACGACACAACGAAACAACGAAACAACGAACCAACGAACCAACGAACCAACGAACCAACGAACCAACGAACCAACGAACCAACGAACCAACGAACCAACGAACCAACGAACCAACGAACCAACGAAACAACGAAACAACGAAACAACGAAACAACGAAACAACGAAACAACGAAACAACGAAACAACGAAACAACGAAACAACGAAACAACGAAACAACGAAACAACGAAACAACGAAACAACGAAACAACGAAACAACGAAACAACGAAACAACGAAACAACGAAACAACGAAACAACGACACAACGAAACAACGAAACAACGAAACAACGAAACAACGAAACAACGAAACAACGAAACAACGAAACAACGAAACAACGAAACAACGAAACAACGAAACAACGAAACAACGAAACAACGAAACAACGAACCAACGAACCAACGAACCAACG
>NW_027487408.1:0-7500 GCF_050908995.1 Andrena cerasifolii | reverse complement strand
ACCAACGAACCAACGAACCAACGAACCAACGAACCAACGAACCAACGAACCAACGAACCAACGAACAAACGAACAAACGAACAAAAGAACAAACGAACAAACGAACAAAGAGACAAGGAAACAAAAGAACCAACAAAACAACGAAACAACGAAACAACGAAACAACGAAACAACGAAACAACGAAACAACGAAACAACGAAACAACGAAACAACGAAACAACGAAACAACGAAACAACGAAACAACGAAACAACGAAACAACGAAACAACGAAACAACGAAACAACGAAACAACGAAACAACGAAACAACGAAACAACGAAACAACGAAACAACGAAACAACGAAACAACGAAACAACGAAACAACGAAACAACGAAACAACGAAACAACGAAACAACGAAACAACGAAACAACGAAACAACGAAACAACGAAACAACGAAACAACGAAACAACGAAACAACGAAACAACGAAACAACGAAACAACGAAACAACGAAACAACGAAACAACGAAACAACGAAACAACGAAACAACGAAACAACGAAACAACGAAACAACGAAACAACGAAACAACGAAACAACGAAACAACGAATCAACGAATCAACGAAACAACGAAACAACGAAACAACGAAACAACGAAACAACGAAACAACGAAACAACGAAACAACGAAACAACGAAACAACGAAACAACGAAACAACGAAACAACGAAACAACGAAACAACGAAACAACGAAACAACGAAACAACGAAACAACGAAACAACGAAACAACGAAACAACGAAACAACGAAACAACGAAACAACGAAACAACGAAACAACGAAACAACGAAACAACGAAACAACGAAACAACGAAACAACGAAACAACGAAACAACGAAACAACGAAACAACGAAACAACGAAACAACGAAACAACGAAACAACGAAACAACGAAACAACGAAACAACGAACCAACGAACCAACGAACCAACGAACCAACGAACCAACGAACCAACGAACCATCGAACCAACGAACCAACGAACCAACGAACAAAGGAACCAACGAACCAACGAACAAACGAACAAACGAACAAACGAACAAACGAACAAACGAACAAACGAACAAACGAACAAACGAACAAACGAACAAAAGAACAAAAGAACAAACGAACAATCGAACAAACGAACAAACGAACAAACGAACAAACGAACCAACGAACCAACGAACCAACGAACCAACGAACCAACGAACCAACGAACCAACGAACCAACGAACCAACGAACAAACGAGCAAACGAACAAACGAACAAACGAACAAACGAACAAACGAACAAACGAACAAAAGAACAAAAGAACAAACGAACAATCGAACAAACGAACAAACGAACAAACGAACAAACGAACAAACGAACCAACGAACCAACGAACCAACGAACCAACGAACCAACGAACCAACGAACCAACGAACCAACGAACCAACGAACCAACGAACCAACGAACCAACGAACCAACGAACCAACGAACCAACGAACCAACGAACCAACGAACCAACGAACCAACGAACCAACGAACCAACGAACCAACGAACCAACGAACCAACGAACCAACGAACCAACGAACCAACGAACCAACGAACAAACGAACAAACGAACAAACGAGCAAACGAGCAAACGAGCAAACGAACAAACGAACAAACGAACAAACGAACAAACGAACAAACGAACAAACGAACAAACGAACAAACGAGCAAACGAGCAAACGAACAAACGAACAAACGAACAAACGAACAAACGAACAAACGAACAAACGAACAAACGAACAAACGAACAAAAGAACAAACGAACAAACGAACAAACGAACAAACGAACCAACGAACCAACGAACCAACGAACCAACGAACCAACGAACCAACGAACCAACGAACCAACGAACCAACGAACCAACGAACCAACGAACCAACGAACCAACGAACCAACGAACCAACGAACCAACGAACCAACGAACCAACGAACCAACGAACCAACGAACCAACGAACCAACGAACCAACGAACCAACGAACAAACGAACAAACGAACAAAAGAACAAACGAACAAACGAACAAAGAGACAAGGAAACAAAAGAACCAACAAAACAACGAAACAACGAAACAACGAAACAACGAAACAACGAAACAACGAAACAACGAAACAACGAAACAACGAAACAACGAAACAACGAAACAACGAAACAACGAAACAACGAAACAACGAAACAACGAAACAACGAAACAACGAAACAACGAAACAACGAAACAACGAAACAACGAAACAACGAAACAACGAAACAACGAAACAACGAAACAACGAAACAACGAAACAACGAAACAACGAAACAACGAAACAACGAAACAACGAAACAACGAAACAACGAAACAACGAAACAACGAAACAACGAAACAACGAAACAACGAAACAACGAAACAACGAAACAACGAAACAACGAAACAACGAAACAACGAAACAACGAAACAACGAAACAACGAAACAACGAAACAACGAAACAACGAAACAACGAAACAACGAAACAACGAAACAACGAAACAACGAAACAACGAAACAACGAAACAACGAATCAACGAAACAACGAAACAACGAAACAACGAAACAACGAAACAACGAAACAACGAAACAACGAAACAACGAAACAACGAAACAACGAAACAACGAAACAACGAAACAACGAAACAACGAAACAACGAAACAACGAAACAACGAAACAACGAAACAACGAAACAACGAAACAACGAAACAACGAAACAACGAAACAACGAAACAACGAAACAACGAAACAACGAAACAACGAAACAACGAAACAACGAAACAACGAAACAACGAAACAACGAAACAACGAAACAACGAAACAACGAAACAACGAAACAACGAAACAACGAAACAACGAAACAACGAAACAACGAACCAACGAACCAACGAACCAACGAACCAACGAACCAACGAACCAACGAACCATCGAACCAACGAACCAACGAACCAACGAACAAAGGAACCAACGAACCAACGAACAAACGAACAAACGAACAAACGAACAAACGAACAAACGAACAAACGAACAAACGAACAAACGAACCAACGAACCAACGAACAAACGAACAAACGAACGAACGAGCAAACGAGCAAACGAACAAACGAACAAACGAACAAACGAACAAACGAACAAACGAACAAACGAACAAACGAACAAACGAACAAACGAACAAACGAACAAACGAACCAACGAACCAACGAACCAACGAACCAACGAACCAACGAACCAACGAACCAACGAACCAACGAACCAACGAACCAACGAACCAACGAACCAACGAACCAACGAACCAACGAACCAACGAACCAACGAAACAACGAAACAACGAAACAACGAAACAACGAAACAACGAAACAACGACACAACGAAACAACGAAACAACGAAACAACGAAACAACGAAACAACGAAACAACGAAACAACGAAACAACGACACAACGAAACAACGAACCAACGAACCAACGAACCAACGAACCAACGAACCAACGAACCAACGAACCAACGAACCAACGAACCAACGAACCAACGAACCAACGAACCAACGAACCAACGAACCAACGAACCAACGAACCAACGAACCAACGAACCAACGAACCAACGAACCAACGAACCAACGAACCAACGAACCAACGAACCAACGAACCAACGAACCAACGAACCAACGAACCAACGAACCAACGAACCAACGAACCAACGAACCAACGAACCAACGAACCAACGAACCAACGAACCAACGAACCAACGAACCAACGAACCAACGAACCAACGAACCAACGAACCAACGAACCAACGAACCAACGAACCAACGAACCAACGAACCAACGAACCAACGAACCAACGAACCAACGAACCAACGAACCAACGAGCAAACGAGCAAACGAACAAACGAACAAACGAACAAACGAACAAACGAACAAACGAACAATCGAACAAACGAACAAACGAACAAACGAACAAACGAGCAAACGAGCAAACGAACAAACGAACAAACGAACAAACGAACAAACGAACAAACGAACAAACGAACAAACGAACAAACGAACAAACGAACCAACGAACCAACGAACCAACGAACCAACGAACCAACGAACCAACGAACCAACGAACCAACGAACAAACGAACCAACGAACCAACGAACAAACGAACGAACGAACGAACGAGCAAACGAGCAAACGAACAAACGAACAAACGAACAAACGAACAAACGAACAGACGAACAAACGAACAAACGAACAAACGAACAAACGAACAAACGAACAAACGAACAAACGAACCAACGAACCAACGAACCAACGAACCAACGAACCAACGAACCAACGAACCAACGAACCAACGAACCAACGAACCAACGAACCAACGAACCAACGAACCAACGATCCAACGAACCAACGAACCAACGAACCAACGAACCAACGAACCAACGAACAAACGAACAAACGAACAAAAGAACAAACGAACAAACGAACAAAGAGACAAGGAAACAAAAGAACCAACAAAACAACGAAACAACGAAACAACGAAACAACGAAACAACGAAACAACGAAACAACGAAACAACGAAACAACGAAACAACGAAACAACGAAACAACGAAACAACGAAACAACGAAACAACGAAACAACGAAACAACGAACAACGAAACAACGAAACAACGAAACAACGAAACAACGAAACAACGAAACAACGAAACAACGAAACAACGAAACAACGAAACAACGAAACAACGAAACAACGAAACAACGAAACAACGAAACAACGAAACAACGAAACAACGAAACAACGAAACAACGAAACAACGAAACAACGAAACAACGAAACAACGAAACAACGAAACAACGAAACAACGAAACAACGAAACAACGAAACAACGAAACAACGAAACAACGAAACAACGAAACAACGAAACAACGAAACAACGAAACAACGAAACAACGAAACAACGAAACAACGAAACAACGAAACAACGAAACAACGAAACAACGAAACAACGAAACAACGAAACAACGAAACAACGAAACAACGAAACAACGAAACAACGAAACAACGAAACAACGAAACAACGAAACAACGAAACAACGAAACAACGAAACAACGAAACAACGAAACAACGAACCAGCGAACCAGCGAACCAACGAACCAACGAACCAACGAACCAACGAACCAACGAACCAACGAACCAACGAACCAACGAACCAACGAACCAACGAACCAACGAACCAACGAACCAACGAACCAACGAACCAACGAACCAACGAACCAACAACGAACCAACGAACCAACGAACCAACGATCCAACGATCCAACGAACCAACGAACCAACGAACCAACGAACCAACGAACCAACGAACCAACGAACAAACGAACCAACGAACCAACGAACCAACGAACCAACGAACAAACGAACCAACGAACCAACGAACCAACGAACCAACGAACCAACGAACCAACGAACCAACGAACCAACGAACCAACGAACCAACGAACCAACGAACCAACGAACCAACGAACCAACGAACCAACGAACCAACGAACCAACGAACCAACGAACCAACGAACCAACGAACCAACGAACCAACGAACCAACGAACCAACGAACCAACGAACCAACGAACCAACGAACCAACGAACCAACGAACCAACGAACCAACGAACCAACGAACCAACGAACCAACGAACCAACGAACCAACGAACCAACGAACCAACGAACCAACGAACCAACGAACCAACGAACCAACGAACCAACGAACCAACGAGCAAACGAGCAAACGAACAAACGAACAAACGAACAAACGAACAAACGAACAATCGAACAAACGAACAAACGAACAAACGAGCAAACGAGCAAACGAGCAAACGAACAAACGAACAAACGAACAAACGAACCAACGAACCAACGAACCAACGAACCAACGAACCAACGAACCAACGAACCAACGAACCAACGAACCAACGAACCAACGAACCAACGAACCAACGAACCAACGAACCAACGAACCAACGAACCAACGAACAAACGAACAAACGAACAAAAGAACAAACGAACAAACGAACAAAGAGACAAGGAAACAAAAGAACCAACAAAACAACGAAACAACGAAACAACGAAACAACGAAACAACGAACAAACGAACAAACGAACAAACGAACAAAAGAACAAAAGAACAAACGAACAAACGAACAAACGAACAAACGAACAAACGAACAAACGAACCAACGAACCAACGAACCAACGAACCAACGAACCAACGAACCAACGAACCAACGAACCAACGAACCAACGAACCAACGAACCAACGAACCAACGAACCAACGAACCAACGAACCAACGAACCAACGAACAAACGAACCAACGAACCAACGAACCAACGAACCAACGAACCAACGAACCAACGAACCAACGAACCAACGAACCAACGAACCAACGATCCAACGAACCAACGAACCAACGAACCAACGAACCAACGAACCAACGAACCAACGAACCAACGAACCAACGAACCAACGAACCAACGAACCAACGAACCAACGAACAAACGAACAAACGAACAAACGAACAAACGAACAAACGAACAAACGAACCAACGAACCAACGAACCAACGAACCAACGAACCAACGAACCAACGAACCAACGAACCAACGAACCAACGAACCAACGAACCAACGAACCAACGATCCAACGAACCAACGAACCAACGAACCAACGAACCAACGAACCAACGAACCAACGAACCAACGAACCAACGAACCAACGAACCAACGAACCAACGAACCAACGAACCAACGAACCAACGAACCAACGAACCAACGAACCAACGAACCAACGAACCAACGAACCAACGAACCAACGAACCAACGAACCAACGAACCAACGAACCAACGAACCAACGAACCAACGAACCAACGAACCAACGAACCAACGAACCAACGAACCAACGAACCAACGAACCAACGAACCAACGAACCAACGAACCAACGAACCAACGAACCAACGAACAACGAACCAACGAACCAACGAACCAACGAACCAACGAACCAACGAACCAACGAACCAACGAACCAACGAACCAACGAACCAACGAGCAAACGAGCAAACGAACAAACGAACAAACGAACAAACGAACAAACGAACAATCGAACAAACGAACAAACGAACAAACGAACAAACGAGCAAACGAGCAAACGAACAAACGAACAAACGAACAAACGAACAAACGAACAAACGAACAAACGAACAAACGAACAAACGAACAAACGAACATAAGAACAAACGAACAAACGAACAAACGAACAAACGAACAAACGAACCAACGAACCAACGAACCAACGAACCAACGAACCAACGAACCAACGAACCAACGAACCAACGAACCAACGAACCAACGAACCAACGAACCAACGAACCAACAAACCAACGAACCAACGAACCAACGAACC
>NW_027487407.1:0-15655 GCF_050908995.1 Andrena cerasifolii | reverse complement strand
AAAAAATTAAAAATTTGAAAAAAATTTAAAAATTTGAAAAAAATTTAAAAATTTGAAAAAATTTAAAAATTTGAAAAAAATTTTAAAAAATTAAAAACATTTTAGAAATAAAAAAATAATACTTTTAAAAAAATTAAAAAAAATTTAGAAAAATTTTCAAAAATTAAAAAAAAATAAAAAAAAATTTAAAATTAAAAAAAATTATAAGAAAAATTAAAAAAAAAATTAAAAATTTGAAGAAATTAAAAAAAATTAAAAAACATTTTTGAAATAAAAAAATAATACTTTTAAAAAAATTAAACAAATATTTAGAAAAATTCAAAAAATTCAAAAAAAATAAAAGAAAATTTAAAAAAATGTTAAAAAAATTTTAAAAATTAACAAAAATTATATGAAAATTTAAAAAAAAAATTAAAATATTAAAAAAATTAAATAAAATAAAATAAAAGAAAAAAAAATTTAAAAAAATTAAAAAACATTTTTTGAAATAAAAAAATTATAATTTTAAAAAAATTTTTAAAAATTTTAAAAATTTTAAAAATTTTAAAAATTAAAAAAAAATTAAAAAAAAAAGAAAAATAAAAATTAAAAAAAATTTTTAAAAAATTAAAAAACATTTTTGAAATAAAACAATAATACTTTTAAATAAATTAAAAAAAAAATTTCGAAAAATTCTCAAAAATTAAAAAAAAAAATTTAAAAATTTTAAAAATTAAAAAAAATTATAAGAAAATTTAAAAAAAATTTAAAAATTAAAAAAATTTAAAAATTAAAAAAATTAAAAAATATAAATAATTTAAAAAAAAATTTAAAAATTAAAAAAATTAAAAAATAAATAATTTTTTTTAATTTTGTTAAAAAATTGAAACAAATTTAAAAAATTTTTTTTTAAATAATTTTAAAAAATTTAAATATAAATAAAGCAAAGAAAATTTTTAAAAAATTTAAAAAAAAATGTAAAAAAATTATAAGAAAATTTAAAAAAAAATTGAAAATTTGAAAAAATTAAAAAAAATTAAAAAACATTTTTGGAATAAAAAAATAATACTTTTAAAAAAATTAAAAAAAAATTTAGAAAAATTTTCAAAAATTAAAAAGAAAATTTAAAAAATTTTAAAAATTAAAAAAATTAAAAAATTAAAAATATAAAAAAAAATTAAAAAATAAATAATTTTTTTTTAATTTTGTTAAAAAAATTGAAACATATTTTTAAAAAAAAATTTAAAAATTTTTTAAAAAATTGAAATAAAAATAAAGCAAAGAAATTTTTTAAAAAATTAAAAAAAAATTTAAAATTTAAAAAAAAAAGTTTAAGAAAATTTCAAAAATTAAAAAAAAATTAAAAAAATTTTTAAAAATTAAAAAAAATTAAAAATTTAAAAATTAAAAAAAATTTAAAAATGTGAAAAAATTAAAAAAAATTAAAAACATTTATGAAATAAAAAATAATACTTTTAAAAAAATTAAAAAAAAATTAGAAAAATTTTCAAAAATTAAAAAAAATAAAAAAAAATTTAAAAATTAAAAAAAAATTATAAGAAAAATTAAAAAAAAATTTAAAAATTTGAAGAAATTAAAAAAAATTAAAAAACATTTTTGAAATAAAAAAATAATACTTTTAAAAAAATTAAACAAAAATTTAGAAAAATTCAAAAAAATTCAAAAAAAAATAAAAGAAAATTTAAAAAAATGTTAAAAAAATTTTAAAAATTAAAAAAAATTATAAGAAAATTTAAAAAAAATTAAAATATTAAAAAATTAAAAAAAAATAAAATAAAAGAAAAAAAATTTTAAAAAAATTAAAAGACATTTTTTTAAATAAAAAAATTATAATTTTAAAAAAATTTTAAAAATTTAAAATTTAAAAATTTAAAAAAAAATTAAAAAAATTAAAAAATTTTGTTTAAAAAATTAAAAAAAAAGTTTTAAGAAAATTTTAAAAATTAAAAAAAAATAAAAAAAAAAGAAAAATAAAAATTAAAAAAAATTTTAAAAAATTAAAAACATTTTTGAAATAAAACAATAATACTTTTAAATAAATTAAAAAAAAAATTTCGAAAAATTTTCAAAAATTAAAAAAAAAATTTTTAAAAATTTTAAAAATTAAAAAAAATTAGAAGAAAATTAAAAAAAAATTTAAAAAATTAAAAAAATTAAAATAAAAGAAAAAAAAATTAAAAGAAATTAAAAAACATTTTTGAAATAAAAAATTATACTTTTAAAAAATTTTTTAAAAAATTAGAAAAATTTTCAAAGATTAAAAAAAAATAAAAAAAAATTTAAAAAATTAAAAAAAAATTTAAAAATTAAAAAAAAAATTTTTAAAATTAAAAAAAAATTTAAAGTTAAAAAAAATTTAAAAATTAAAAAAAAATTAAATTAAAAAATTTAAAAGAATATAAATAATTTAAAAAAAAATTAAAATTAAAAAAAATTAAAATAAAAATTTTAAAAAAAATTTTAAAAAAAATTTTAAAAAATTTAAAAATTTTTTTAAAAATTAAAAAAAAATATAAGAAAATTTTAAAAAATTTTAAAAATTTGAAAAAATTAAAGAAAATTAAAAACATTTTTGAAATAAAAAAATAATACTTTTAAAAAAATTTAAAAAAAATTTAGAAAAATTTCCAAAATTAAAAAAAAAAAATTAAAAATTAAAAAAAATTTAAAAATTAAAAAAAAATTAAATTAAAAAAATTAAAAGAATATAAATAATATTAAAAAAAATTTTAAATTAAAAAAAAATTAAAATAAAAATTTAAAAAAAAATTTAAAAAAAATTTTAAAAAATTTAAAAAAATTTTTAGAAATTAAAAAAAATATAAGAAAATTTAAAAAAAATTTAAAAATTTGAAAAAAATTTAAAAATTTGAAAAAAATTTAAAAATTTGAAAAAAATTTAAAAATTTGAAAAAAATTTAAAAATTTGAAAAAAATTTAAAAATTTGAAAAAAATTTAAAAATTTGAAAAAAATTTTAAAAAATTAAAAACATTTTAGAAATAAAAAAATAATACTTTTAAAAAAATTAAAAAAAATTTAGAAAAATTTTCAAAAATTAAAAAAAAATAAAAAAAAATTTAAAAATTAAAAAAAAATTATAAGAAAAATTAAAAAAAAAAATTAAAAATTTGAAGAAATTAAAAAAAATTAAAAAACATTTTTGAAATAAAAAAATAATACTTTTAAAAAAATTAAACAAATATTTAGAAAAATTCAAAAAAATTCAAAAAAAAATAAAAGAAAATTTAAAAAAATGTTAAAAAAATTTTAAAAATTAACAAAAATTATATGAAAATTTAAAAAAAAAATTAAAATATTAAAAAAATTAAATAAAATAAAATAAAAGAAAAAAAATTTAAAAAAATTAAAAAACATTTTTTGAAATAAAAAAATTATAATTTTAAAAAAATTTTTAAAAATTTTAAAAATTTTAAAAAATTTTAAAAATTAAAAAAAAAATTAAAAAAAAAGAAAAATAAAAATTAAAAAAAATTTTTAAAAAATTAAAAAACATTTTTGAAATAAAACAATAATACTTTTAAATAAATTAAAAAAAAAATTTCGAAAAATTCTCAAAAATTAAAAAAAAAAATTTAAAAAATTTTAAAAATTAAAAAAAATTATAAGAAAATTTAAAAAAAATTTAAAAATTAAAAAAATTTAAAAAATTAAAAAAATTAAAAAATATAAATAATTTAAAAAAAAATTTAAAAATTAAAAAAATTAAAAAATAAATAATTTTTTTTAATTTTGTTAAAAAATTGAAACAAATTTAAAAAATTTTTTTTTAAATAATTTTAAAAAATTTAAATATAAATAAAGCAAAGAAAATTTTTAAAAAATTTAAAAAAAATGTAAAAAAATTATAAGAAAATTTAAAAAAAAATTGAAAATTTGAAAAAATTAAAAAAAATTAAAAAACATTTTTGAAATAAAAAAATAATACTTTTAAAAAAATTAAAAAAAAATTTAGAAAAATTTTCAAAAATTAAAAAGAAAATTTAAAAAATTTTAAAAATTAAAAAAATTAAAAAATTAAAAAATATAAAAAAAAATTAAAAAATAAATAATTTTTTTTTAATTTTGTTAAAAAAATTGAAACATATTTTTAAAAAAAAATTTAAAAATTTTTTAAAAAATTGAAATAAAAATAAAGCAAAGAAATTTTTTAAAAAATTAAAAAAAAATTTAAAAATTTAAAAAAAAAAGTTTTAAGAAAATTTCAAAAATTAAAAAAAAATTAAAAAAATTTTTAAAAATTAAAAAAAATTTAAAAATTTAAAAATTAAAAAAAATTTAAAAATGTGAAAAAATTAAAAAAAATTAAAAACATTTATGAAATAAAAAATAATACTTTTAAAAAAATTAAAAAAAAATTAGAAAAATTTTCAAAAATTAAAAAAAATAAAAAAAAATTTAAAAATTAAAAAAAAATTATAAGAAAAATTAAAAAAAAATTTAAAAATTTGAAGAAATTAAAAAAAATTAAAAACATTTTTGAAATAAAAAAATAATACTTTTAAAAAAATTAAACAAAAATTTAGAAAAATTCAAAAAAATTCAAAAAAAAATAAAAGAAAATTTAAAAAAATGTTAAAAAAATTTTAAAAATTAAAAAAAATTATAAGAAAATTTAAAAAAAATTAAAATATTAAAAAAATTAAAAAAAAATAAAATAAAAGAAAAAAAATTTTAAAAAAATTAAAAGACATTTTTTTAAATAAAAAAATTATAATTTTAAAAAAATTTTAAAAAATTTTAAAAATTTAAAAATTTAAAAAAAAATTAAAAAAAATTAAAAAATTTTGTTTAAAAAATTAAAAAAAAAGTTTTAAGAAAATTTTAAAAATTAAAAAAAAAAATAAAAAAAAAGAAAAATAAAAATTAAAAAAAATTTTAAAAAATTAAAAAACATTTTTGAAATAAAACAATAATACTTTTAAATAAATTAAAAAAAAAATTTCGAAAAATTTTCAAAAATTAAAAAAAAAATTTTTAAAAATTTTAAAAATTAAAAAAAATTATAAGAAAATTTTAAAAAAAATTTAAAAATTAAAAAAATTTAAAAAATTAAAAAAATTAAGAAATTAAAAAAATTAAAAAATATAAATAATTTAAAAAAAAATTTAAAAATTAATAAAATTAAAAAATAAATAATTTTTTTTAATTTTGTTAAAAAATTGAAACAAATTTAAAAATTTTTTTTAAAATAATTTTAAAAAATTTAAATATAAATAAAGCAAAGAAAATTTTTAAAAAATTTAAAAAAAATGTAAAAAAATTATAAGAAAATTTAAAAAAAATTTAAAAATTTGAAAAAAATTTAAAAATTTGAAAAAAAATTTAAAAATTTGAAAAAAATTTAAAAAAATTAAAAACATTTTTGAAATAAAAAAATAATACTTTTAAAAAAATTAAAAAAAATTTAGAAAAATTTTCAAAAATTAAAAAAAATAAAAAAAAAATTTAAAAATTAAAAAAAAATTAGAAGAAAAATTAAAAAAAAATTAAAAATTTGAAGAAATTAAAAAAAATTAAAAAACATTTTTGAAATAAAAAAATAATACTTTTAAAAAAATTAAACAAAAATTTAGAAAAATTCAAAAAAATTAAAAAAAAAAATAAAAGAAAATTTAAAAAAATGTTAAAAAAATTTTAAAAATTAAAAAAAATTATAAGAAAATTTAAAAAAAAATTAAAATATTAAAAAAATTAAAAAAAATAAAAGAAAAGAAAAAAATTTAAAAAAATTAAAAGACATTTTTTGAAATAAAAAAATTATAATTTTAAAAAAATTTTAAAAAATTTTAAAAATTTAAAAACTTTAAAAAAAAATTAAAAAAAATTAAAAAAAAAGTTTTAAGAAAATTTTAAAAATTAAAAAAAAAATAAAAAAAAGAAAAATAAAAATTAAAAAAAATTTTAAAAAATTAAAAAACATTTTTGAAATAAAACAATAATACTTTTAAATAAATTAAAAAAAAAATTTAGAAAAATTTTCAAAAATTAAAAAGAAAATTTAAAAAATTTTAAAAATTAAAAAAATTAAAAAATTAAAAAATATAAAAAAAAATTAAAAAATAAATAATTTTTTTTTAATTTTGTTAAAAAAATTGAAACATATTTTTAAAAAAAAATTTAAAATTTTTTTAAAAAATTTAAATAAAAATAAAGCAAAGAAATTTTTTAAAAAATTAAAAAAAATTTTAAAAATTTAAAAAAAAAAAGTTTTAAGAAAATTTCAAAAATTAAAAAAAAAATTAAAAAAAATTTTAAAAATTAAAAAAAATTTAAAAATTTAAAAAAAAATTTTAAAAAAATTTTAAAAAAATTTTAAAAAAATTTTTAAAAAAATTTTAAAAAAATTTTTAAAAAAATTTTAAAAAAATTTTAAAAGAATTTTTAAAAAAAGTTTTAAAAAAATTTTCAAAAATTAAAAAAAAATTTAAAAAAATTTTAAAAATTAAAAAAAATTTAAAAATTTAAAAAAAAATTTAAAAAAATTAAAAAAAAAATTTAAAAATTAAAAAAAAAATTTAAAATTTGAAAAAATTATAAGAAAATTTAAAAAAAATTAAAATATTAAAAAAATTAAAAAAAAATAAAATAAAAGAAAAAAAAATTTAAAAAAATTAAAAGACATTTTTTTAAATAAAAAAATTATAATTTTAAAAAAATTTTAAAAAATTTTAAAAATTTAAAAATTTAAAAAAAAATTAAAAAAAATTAAAAAATTTTGTTTAAAAAATTAAAAAAAAAGTTTTAAGAAAATTTTAAAAATTAAAAAAAAAAATAAAAAAAAAGAAAAATAAAAATTAAAAAAAATTTTAAAAAATTAAAAAACATTTTTGAAATAAAACAATAATACTTATAAATAAATTAAAAAAAAATTTCGAAAAATTTTCAAAAATTAAAAAAAAAATTTTTTAAAATTTTAAAAATTAAAAAAAATTATAAGAAAATTTTAAAAAAAATTTAAAAATTAAAAAAATTTAAAAAATTAAAAAAATTAAGAAATTAAAAAAATTAAAAAATATAAATAATTTAAAAAAAAATTTAAAAATTAATAAAATTAAAAAATAAATAATTTTTTTTAATTTTGTTAAAAAATTGAAACAAATTTAAAAATTTTTTTTAAAATAATTTTAAAAAATTTAAATATAAATAAAGCAAAGAAAATTTTTAAAAAATTTAAAAAAAATGTAAAAAAATTATAAGAAAATTTAAAAAAAATTTAAAAATTTGAAAAAAATTTAAAAATTTGAAAAAAAATTTAAAAATTTGAAAAAAATTTAAAAAAATTAAAAACATTTTTGAAATAAAAAAATAATACTTTTAAAAAAATTAAAAAAAATTTAGAAAAATTTTCAAAAATTAAAAAAAATAAAAAAAAAATTTAAAAATTAAAAAAAAATTAGAAGAAAAATTAAAAAAAAATTTAAAAGTTTGAAGAAATTAAAAAAAATTAAAAAACATTTTTGAAATAAAAAAATAATACTTTTAAAAAAATTAAACAAAAATTTAGAAAAATTCAAAAAAATTCAAAAAAAAAATAAAAGAAAATTTAAAAAAATGTTAAAAAAATTTTAAAAATTAAAAAAAATTATAAGAAAATTTAAAAAAAAATTAAAATATTAAAAAAATTAAAAAAAATAAAAGAAAAGAAAAAAATTTAAAAAAATTAAAAGACATTTTTTGAAATAAAAAAATTATAATTTTAAAAAAATTTTAAAAAATTTTAAAAATTTAAAAACTTTAAAAAAAAATTAAAAAAAATTAAAAAAAAAGTTTTAAGAAAATTTTAAAAATTAAAAAAAAAATAAAAAAAAGAAAAATAAAAATTAAAAAAAATTTTAAAAAATTAAAAAACATTTTTGAAATAAAACAATAATACTTTTAAATAAATTAAAAAAAAAATTTAGAAAAATTTTCAAAAATTAAAAAGAAAATTTAAAAAATTTTAAAAATTAAAAAAATTAAAAAATTAAAAAATATAAAAAAAAATTAAAAAATAAATAATTTTTTTTTAATTTTGTTAAAAAAATTGAAACATATTTTTAAAAAAAAATTTAAAATTTTTTTAAAAAATTTAAATAAAAATAAAGCAAAGAAATTTTTTAAAAAATTAAAAAAAAATTTAAAAATTTAAAAAAAAAAAGTTTTAAGAAAATTTCAAAAATTAAAAAAAAAATTAAAAAAAATTTTAAAAATTAAAAAAAATTTAAAAATTTAAAAAAAAATTTTAAAAAAATTTTAAAAAAATTTTAAAAAAATTTTTAAAAAAATTTTAAAAAAATTTTTAAAAAAATTTTAAAAAAATTTTTAAAAAAATTTTAAAAAAATTTTAAAAGAATTTTTAAAAAAAGTTTTAAAAAAATTTTCAAAAATTAAAAAAAAATTAAAAAAAATTTTAAAAATTAAAAAAAATTTAAAAATTTAAAAAAAAATTTAAAAAAATTAAAAAAAAAATTTAAAAATTAAAAAAAAAATTTAAAATTTGAAAAAATTATAAGAAAATTTAAAAAAAATTAAAATATTAAAAAAATTTAAAAAAAATAAAATAAAAGAAAAAAAAATTTTAAAAAATTAAAAGACATTTTTTTAAATAAAAAAATTATAATTTTAAAAAAATTTAAAAAAATTTTAAAAATTTAAAAATTTAAAAAAAAATTAAAAAAAATTAAAAAATTTTGTTTAAAAAATTAAAAAAAAAGTTTTAAGAAAATTTTAAAAATTAAAAAAAAAATAAAAAAAAAGAAAAATAAAAATTAAAAAAAATTTTTAAAAATTAAAAAACATTTTTGAAATAAAACAATAATACTTTTAAATAAATTAAAAAAAAATTTTCGAAAAATTTTCAAAAATTAAAAAAAAAATTTTTAAAAATTTTAAAAATTAAAAAAAATTTTAAGAAAATTTAAAAAAAAATTTAAAAATTAAAAAAATTTAAAAAATTAAAAAAATTAAGAAATTAAAAAAATTAAAAAATATAAATAATTTAAAAAAAAATTTAAAAATTAAAAAAATTAAAAAATAAATAATTTTTTTTAATTTTGTTAAAAAATTGAAACAAATTTAAAAATTTTTTTTAAAATAATTTTAAAAAATTTAAATATAAATAAAGCAAAGAAAATTTTTAAAAAATTTAAAAAAAATGTAAAAAAATTATAAGAAAATTTAAAAAAAATTTAAAAATTTGAAAAAAATTTAAAAATTTGAAAAAAATTTAAAAATTTGAAAAAAATTTTTAAATTTGAAAAAAATTTAAAAAAATTAAAAACATTTTTGAAATAAAAAAATAATACTTTTAAAAAAATTAAAAAAAATTTAGAAAAATTTTCAAAAATTAAAAAAAATAAAAAAAAAAATTTAAAAATTAAAAAAAAATTAGAAGAAAAATTAAAAAAAAATTTTAAAATTTGAAGAAATTAAAAAAAATTAAAAAACATTTTTGAAATAAAAAATAATACTTTTAAAAAAATTAAACAAAAATTTAGAAAAATTCAAAAAAATTCAAAAAAAAAATAAAAGAAAATTTAAAAAAATGTTAAAAAAAATTTAAAAATTAAAAAAAATTTAAAAATTTGAAATAATTAAAAAAAATTAAAAACATTTTTGAAATAAAAAAATAATACTATTAAAAAAATTAAAAAAAAATTTAGTAAAATTTTCAAAAATTAAAAAAAAAAAAATTAAAAATTAAAAAAAAATTTAAAAATTAAAAAAAAATTAAATTACAAAAATTAAAAGAATATAAATAATATTAAAAAAAATTTAAATTAAAAAAAAATTAAAATAAAAATTTAAAAAAAAATTAAAGAAAAAATTTTAAAAAATTTAAAAAAAATTTTAGAAATTAAAAAAAAATATAAGAAAATTTAAAAAAAATTTAAAAATTTGAAAAAAATTTAAAAATTTGAAAAAAATTTAAAAATTTGAAAAAAATTTAAAAATTTGAAAAAAATTTAAAAATTTGAAAAAAATTTAAAAAAATTAAAAAATTTTGTTTAAAAAATTAAAAAAAAAGTTTTAAGAAAATTTTAAAAATTAAAAAAAAAAATAAGAAAAAAGAAAAATAAAAATTAAAAAAAAATTTTAAAAAATTAAGAAACATTTTTGAAATAAAACAATAATACTTTTAAATAAATTAAAAAAAAAATTTCGAAAAATTTTCAAAAATTAAAAAAAAAAATTTTTAAAATTTTAAAAATTAAAAAAAATTATATGAAAATTTAAAAAAAAATTTAAAAATTAAAAAAATTTAAAAAATTAAAAAAATTAAAAAATATAAATAATTTAAAAAAAAATTTAAAAATTAAAAAAATTAAAAAATAAATAATTTTTTTTAATTTTGTTAAAAAATTGAAACAAATTTAAAAAATTTTTTTTAAATAATTTTAAAAAATTTAAATATAAATAAAGCAAAGAAAATTTTTAAAAAATTTTAAAAAAATGTAAAAAAATTATAAGAAAATTTTAAAAAAAAATTGAAAATTTGAAAAAATTAAAAAAAATTAAAAAACATTTTTGAAATAAAAAAATAATACTTTTAAAAAAATTAAAAACAATTTTAGAAAAATTTTCAAAAATTAAAAAAAAAATAAAAAAAATTTTAAAAATTAAAAAAATTAAACAGTATAGAAAAAAAATTAAAAAATAAACATTTTTTTTTAATTTTGTTAAAGAATTGAAAGAAACTTAAAAAAAAATTTAATTTTTTTTAAAAATTTAAATAAAAATAAAGCATAGAAATTTTTTAAAAAATTTAAAAAAGTTTTAAAAAATTAAAAAAATTAAAAAAATTAAAATAAAAGAATAAAAAAATTAAAAAACCTTTTTTTGAAATAAAAAAATTATAATTTTAAAAAAATAAATATTTTAAAAAATTTTAAAAAAAAATTTTAAAAAATTAAAAAAATTTGTTTAAAAAATTAAAAAAAAAGTTTTAAGAAAATTTTAAAAATTACAAAAAATATTAAAAAAAAATAAAAATTAAAAAAAAATTTTAAAAAATTAAAAAACATTTTTGAAATAAAAAATAATGCTTTTAAAAAAATTTTAAAAAAATTTAGAAAAATTTTCAAAAATTAAAAAAAAAATTAAAAAAAATTTTAAAAATTAAAAAAAAAATTAAAAATTTAAAAAAAAAATTTAAAAATTAAAAAAAAATTTAAAAATTTGAAAAAATTAAAAAAATTAAAAAACATTTTTGAAATAAAAAAATAATACTTTTAAAAAAATTAAAAAAAAATTTAGAAAAATTTTCAAAAATTAAAAAAAAAATAAAAAAAATTTTAAAAATTAAAAAAATTAAACAGTATAGAAAAAAAATTAAAAAATAAACATTTTTTTTAATTTTGTTAAAAAATTGAAAGAAACTTAAAAAAAAATTTAATTTTTTTTAAAAATTTAAATAAAAATAAAGCATAGAAATTTTTTAAAAAATTTAAAAAAGTTTTAAAAAATTAAAAAAATTAAAAAAATTAAAATAAAAGAATAAAAAAATTAAAAAACCTTTTTTTGAAATAAAAAAATTATAATTTTAAAAAAATAAATATTTTAAAAAATTTTAAAAAAAAATTTTAAAAAATTAAAAAAATTTGTTTAAAAAATTAAAAAAAAAGTTTTAAGAAAATTTTAAAAATTACAAAAAAAATTAAAAAAAAATAAAAATTAAAAAAAAATTTTAAAAAATTAAAAAACATTTTTGAAATAAAAAATAATGCTTTTAAAAAAATTTTAAAAAAATTTAGAAAAATTTTCAAAAATTAAAAAAAAAATTAAAAAAAATTTTAAAAATTAAAAAAAAAATTAAAAATTTAAAAAAAAAATTTAAAAATTAAAAAAAAATTTAAAAATTTGAAAAAATTAAAAAAATTAAAAAACATTTTTGAAATAAAAAAATAATACTTTTAAAAAAATTAAAAAAAAATTTAGAAAAATTTTCAAAAATTAAAAAGAAAATTTAAAAAATTTTAAAAATTAAAAAAATTAAAAAATTAAAAAATATAAAAAAAAATTAAAAAATAAATAATTTTTTTTTAATTTTGTTAAAAAAATTGAAACATATTTTTAAAAAAAAATTTAAAATTTTTTTAAAAAATTTAAATAAAAATAAAGCAAAGAAATTTTTTAAAAAATTAAAAAAAATTTTAAAAATTTAAAAAAAAAAGTTTTAAGAAAATTTCAAAAATTAAAAAAAAAATTTAAAAAAATTTTAAAAATTAAAAAAAATTTAAAAATTTAAAAAAAATTTTAAAAAAATTTTAAAAAAATTTTAAAAAAATTTTTAAAAAAATTTTAAAAAAATTTGTAAAAAATTTTTAAAAAAATTTTAAAAGAATTTTTAAAAAAAGTTTTAAAAAAATTTTCAAAAATTAAAAAAAAAATTAAAAAAAATTTAAAAATTTGAAAAAACTTTAAAAATTTGAAAAAAATTTAAAAATTTGAAAAAAATTTAAAAATTTGAAAAAAATTTAAAAAAATTAAAAAATTTGAAAAAACTTTAAAAATTTGAAAAAAAATTAAAAATTTGAAAAAAATTTAAAAATTTGAAAAAAATTTAAAAAAATTAAAAAAATTTAAAAAAATTAAAAAATTTTGTTTAAAAAATTAAAAAAAAAGTTTTAAGAAAATTTTAAAAATTAAAAAAAAAATAAGAAAAAAGAAAAATAAAAATTAAAAAAAAATTTTAAAAAATTAAAAAACATTTTTGAAATAAAACAATAAAACTTTTAAATAAATTAAAAAAAAAATTTCGAAAAATTTTCAAAAATTAAAAAAAAAATTTTTAAAAATTTTAAAAATTAAAAAAAATTATAAGAAAATTTAAAAAAAAATTTAAAAATTAAAAAAATTTAAAAAATTAAAAAAATTAAAAAATATAAATAATTTAAAAAAAAATTTAAATATTAAAAAAATTAAAAAATAAATATTTTTTTTAATTTTGTTAAAAAATTGAAACAAATTTAAAAATTTTTTTTTTAAATAATTTTAAAAAATTTAAATATAAATAAAGCAAAGAAAATTTTTAAAAAATTTAAAAAAAATGTAAAAAAATTATAAGAAAATTTAAAAAAAATTGAAAATTTGAAAAAATTAAAAAAAATTAAAAAACATTTTTGAAATAAAAAAATAATACTTTTAAAAAAATTAAAAACAATTTTAGAAAAATTTTCAAAAATTAAAAAAAAAATAAAAAAAATTTTTAAAATTAAAAAAATTAAAAAAATTAAACAGTATAGAAAAAAAATTGAAAAATAAACATTTTTTTTTAATTTAGTTAAAAAATTGAAAGAAACTTAAAAAAAAATTTAATTTTTTTAAAAAATTTAAATAAAAATAAAGCATAGAAATTTTTTAAAAAATTTAAAAAAGTTTTAAAAAATTAAAAAAATTAAAAAACATTTTTGAAATAAAAAATAATGCTTTTAAAAAAATTTTAAAAAAATTTAGAAAAATTTTCAAAAATTAAAAAAAAAATTAAAAAAAAATTTAAAAATTAAAAAAAAATTAAAAATTTAAAAAAAAAATTTAAAAATTAAAAAAAAATTTAAAAATTTGAAAAAATTAAAAAAATTAAAAAACATTTTTGAAATAAAAAAATAATACTTTTAAAAAAATTAAAAAAAAATTTAGAAAAATTTTCAAAAATTAAAAAAAAAAAATAAAAAAAAATTTAAAAATTAAAAAAAAATTTTAAAATTAAAAAAAAAATTTTAAAATTAAAAAAAAATTTTAAAAATTAAAAAAAAATTAAAAATTAAAAAAAAAATTTAAAAATTAAAAAAATTTTAAAAATTAAAAAATATAAATAATTTTAAAAAAATATAGAAAATTTAAAAATTAAAAAAAAAAATGTTTTAAGAAAATTTTAAAAATTACAAAAATAATTAAAAAAAAAATTTAAAAAAATTAAAAAACATTTTTGAAAAAAAAATAATACTTTTAAAAAAATTAAAAAAAAATTTAGAAAAATTAAAAAAAAAATTTAAAAAATTTTAAAAATTAAAAAAATTAAAAAATTAAAAAATATAAAAAAAATTTAAAAAATAAATAATTTTTTTTAAATTTTGTTAAAAAAATTGAAACATATTTTTAAAAAAAATTTTAAATTTTTAAAAAAAAATTAAATAAAACTAAAGCAAAGAAATTTTTTAAAAAATTAAAAAATATTTTAAAAATTTAAAAAAAAAGTTTTAAGAAAATTTCAAAAATTCAAAAAAAAATTAAAAAAAAATTTAAAAATTAAAAAAATTTAAAAATTTAATGAAAAATTTTAAAAAAATTTTCAAAAATTAAAAAAAAATTAAAAAAAATTTTAAAAATTAAAAAAAAATTTTAAAATTAAAAAAAAAATTTTAAAATTAAAAAAAAATTTTAAAAATTAAAAAAAAATTAAAAATTAAAAAAAAAATTTAAAAATTAAAAAAATTTTAAAAATTAAAAAATATAAATAATTTTAAAAAAATATAGAAAATTTAAAAATTAAAAAAAAAAATGTTTTAAGAAAATTTTAAAAATTACAAAAATAATTAAAAAAAAAATTTAAAAAAATTAAAAAACATTTTTGAAAAAAAAATAATACTTTTAAAAAAATTAAAAAAAAATTTAGAAAAATTAAAAAAAAATTTAAAAAATTTTAAAAATTAAAAAAATTAAAAAATTAAAAAATATAAAAAAAATTTAAAAAATAAATAATTTTTTTTAAATTTTGTTAAAAAAATTGAAACATATTTTTAAAAAAAATTTTAAATTTTTAAAAAAAAATTAAATAAAACTAAAGCAAAGAAATTTTTTAAAAAATTAAAAAATATTTTAAAAATTTAAAAAAAAAGTTTTAAGAAAATTTCAAAAATTCAAAAAAAAATTAAAAAAAAATTTAAAAATTAAAAAAATTTAAAAATTTAAAGAAAAATTTTAAAAAAATTTTCAAAAATTAAAAAAAAATTAAAAAAAATTTTAAAAATTAAAAAAATTTAAAAATTTAAAAAAAAATTAAAAAAATTAAAAAAAAATTTAAAAATTAAAAAAAAATTTAAAAATTTGAAAAAATTAAAAAAAATTAAAAACATTTTTGAAATAAAAAAATAATACTATTAAAAAAATTAAAAAAAAATTTAGTAAAATTTTCAAAAATTAAAAAAAAAAAATTAAAAATTAAAAAAAAATTTAAAAATTAAAAAAAAATTAAATTACAAAAATTAAAAGAATATAAATAATATTAAAAAAATTTTAAATTAAAAAAAAATTAAAATAAAAATTTAAAAAAAAATTAAAGAAAAAATTTTAAAAAATTTAAAAAAAATTTTAGAAATTAAAAAAAAATATAAGAAAATTTAAAAAAAATTTAAAAATTTGAAAAAAATTTAAAAATTTGAAAAAAATTTAAAAATTTGAAAAAAATTTAAAAAAATTAAAAAATTTTGTTTAAAAAATTAAAAAAAAAGTTTTAAGAAAATTTTAAAAATTAAAAAAAAAATAAGAAAAAAGAAAAATAAAAATTAAAAAAAATTTTTAAAAAATTAAGAAACATTTTTGAAATAAAACAATAATACTTTTAAATAAATTAAAAAAAAAATTTCGAAAAATTTTCAAAAATTAAAAAAAAAAATTTTTTAAATTTTAAAAATTAAAAAAAATTATAAGAAAAT
>NW_027487406.1:0-15656 GCF_050908995.1 Andrena cerasifolii | reverse complement strand
GGTCCGTTGGTTCGTTGGTTCGTTTGTTTCTTTGTTTCTTTCTTTCTTTGTTCGTTTGTTCGTTTGTTCATTTGTTCGTTTGTTCGTTTGTTCGTTTGTTCGTTTGTTCGTTTGTTCGTTTGTTCGTTTGTTCGTTTGTTCGTTTGTTCGATTGTTCGTTGCTTCGTTGCTTCGTTGCTTCGTTGGTTCGTTTGTTCGTTGGTTCGTTGGTTCGTTGGTTCGTTGGTTCGTTGGTTCGTTGGTTCGTTTGTTTCTTTGTTTCTTTCTTTCTTTGTTCGTTTGTTCGTTTGTTCGCTTGTTCGTTTGTTCGTTGGTTCGTTGGTTCGTTGATTCGTTGGTTCGTTGGTTCGTTGGTTCGTCGATTCGTTGGTTCGTAGGTCCGTTGGTTCGTTGGTTCGTTTGTTTCTTTGTTTCTTTCTTTCTTTGTTCGTTTGTTCGTTTGTTCGTTTGTTCGTTTGTTCGTTTGTTCGTTTGTTCGTTTGTTCGTTTGTTCGTTTGTTCGTTTGTTCGTTGCTTCGTTGCTTCGTTGGTTCGTTGGTTCGTTGGTTCGTTGGTTCGTTGGTTCGTTGGTTCGTTTGTTTCTTTGTTTCTTTCTTTCTTTGTTCGTTTGTTCGTTTGTTCGCTTGTTCGTTTGTTCGTTGGTTCGTTGGTTCGTTGGTTCGTTGGTTCGTTGGTTCGTTGGTTCGTTGGTTCGTTGGTTCGTTGGTTCGTTGGTTCGTTGGTTCGTTGGTTCGTTGGTTCGTTGGTTCGTTGGTTCGTTGGTTCGTTGGTTCGTTGGTTCGTTGGTTCGTTGGTTCGTTGGTTCGTTGGTTCGTTGGTTCGTTGGTTCGTTGGTTCGTTGGTTCGTTGGCTCGTTGGTTCGTTGGTTCGTCGATTCGTTGGTTCGTAGGTCCGTTGGTTCGTTGGTTCGTTTGTTTCTTTGTTTCTTTCTTTCTTTGTTCGTTTGTTCGTTTGTTCGCTTGTTCGTTTGTTCGTTTGTTCGTTGCTTCGTTGCTTCGTTGGTTCGTTGGTTCGTTGGTTCGTTGGTTCGTTTGTTTCTTTGTTTCTTTCTTTCTTTGTTCGTTTGTTCGTTTGTTCGCTTGTTCGTTTGTTCGTTGGTTCGTTGGTTCGTTGGTTCGTTGGTTCGTTGGTTCGTTGGTTCGTTTGTTTCTTTGTTTCTTTCTTTCTTTGTTCGTTTGTTCGTTTGTTCGCTTGTTCGTTTGTTCGTTGGTTCGTTGGTTCGTTGATTCGTTGGTTCGTTGGTTCGTTGGTTCGTCGATTCGTTGGTTCGTTGGTCCGTTGGTTCGTTGGTTCGTTTGTTTCTTTGTTTCTTTCTTTCTTTGTTCGTTTGTTCGTTTGTTCATTTGTTCGTTTGTTCGTTTGTTCGTTTGTTCGTTTGTTCGTTTGTTCGTTTGTTCGTTTGTTCGTTTGTTCGTTTGTTCGATTGTTCGTTGCTTCGTTGCTTCGTTGCTTCGTTGGTTCGTTGGTTCGTTGGTTCGTTTGTTTCTTTGTTTCTTTCTTTCTTTGTTCGTTTGTTCGTTTGTTCGTTTGTTCGTTTGTTCGCTTGTTCGTTTGTTCGTTTGTTCGTTGCTTCGTTGCTTCGTTGGTTCGTTGGTTCGTTGGTTCGTTGGTTCGTTTGTTTCTTTGTTTCTTTCTTTCTTTGTTCGTTTGTTCGTTTGTTCGTTTGTTCGTTTGTTCGTTTGTTCGTTTGTTCGTTTGTTCGATTGTTCGTTGCTTCGTTGCTTCGTTGCTTCGTTGGTTCGTTGGTTCGTTGGTTCGTTTGTTTCTTTGTTTCTTTCTTTCTTTGTTCGTTTGTTCGTTTGTTCGTTTGTTCGTTTGTTCGCTTGTTCGTTTGTTCGTTTGTTCGTTGCTTCGTTGCTTCGTTGGTTCGTTGGTTCGTTGGTTCGTTGGTTCGTTTGTTTCTTTGTTTCTTTCTTTCTTTGTTCGTTTGTTCGTTTGTTCGCTTGTTCGTTTGTTCGTTGGTTCGTTGGTTCGTTGATTCGTTGGTTCGTTGGTTCGTTGGTTCGTCGATTCGTTGGTTCGTAGGTCCGTTGGTTCGTTGGTTCGTTTGTTTCTTTGTTTCTTTCTTTCTTTGTTCGTTTGTTCGTTTGTTCGTTTGTTCGTTTGTTCGTTTGTTCGTTTGTTCGTTTGTTCGTTTGTTCGTTTGTTCGTTTGTTCGTTGCTTCGTTGCTTCGTTGGTTCGTTGGTTCGTTGGTTCGTTGGTTCGTTGGTTCGTTTGTTTCTTTGTTTCTTTCTTTCTTTGTTCGTTTGTTCGTTTGTTCGCTTGTTCGTTTGTTCGTTGGTTCGTTGGTTCGTTGGTTCGTTGGTTCGTTGGTTCGTTGGTTCGTTGGTTCGTTGGTTCGTTGGTTCGTTGGTTCGTTGGTTCGTTGGTTCGTTGGTTCGTTGGTTCGTTGGTTCGTTGGTTCGTTGGTTCGTTGGTTCGTTGGTTCGTTGGTTCGTTGGTTCGTTGGTTCGTTGGTTCGTTGGTTCGTTGGTTCGTTGGTTCGTTGGTTCGTTGGTTCGTTGGTTCGTTGGCTCGTTGGTTCGTTGGTTCGTCGATTCGTTGGTTCGTAGGTCCGTTGGTTCGTTGGTTCGTTTGTTTCTTTGTTTCTTTCTTTCTTTGTTCGTTTGTTCGTTTGTTCGCTTGTTCGTTTGTTCGTTTGTTCGTTGCTTCGTTGCTTCGTTGGTTCGTTGGTTCGTTGGTTCGTTGGTTCGTTTGTTTCTTTGTTTCTTTCTTTCTTTGTTCGTTTGTTCGTTTGTTCGCTTGTTCGTTTGTTCGTTGGTTCGTTGGTTCGTTGGTTCGTTGGTTCGTTGGTTCGTTGGTTCGTTTGTTTCTTTGTTTCTTTCTTTCTTTGTTCGTTTGTTCGTTTGTTCGCTTGTTCGTTTGTTCGTTGGTTCGTTGGTTCGTTGATTCGTTGGTTCGTTGGTTCGTTGGTTCGTCGATTCGTTGGTTCGTTGGTCCGTTGGTTCGTTGGTTCGTTTGTTTCTTTGTTTCTTTCTTTCTTTGTTCGTTTGTTCGTTTGTTCATTTGTTCGTTTGTTCGTTTGTTCGTTTGTTCGTTTGTTCGTTTGTTCGTTTGTTCGTTTGTTCGTTTGTTCGTTTGTTCGATTGTTCGTTGCTTCGTTGCTTCGTTGCTTCGTTGGTTCGTTGGTTCGTTGGTTCGTTTGTTTCTTTGTTTCTTTCTTTCTTTGTTCGTTTGTTCGTTTGTTCGTTTGTTCGTTTGTTCGCTTGTTCGTTTGTTCGTTTGTTCGTTGCTTCGTTGCTTCGTTGGTTCGTTGGTTCGTTGGTTCGTTGGTTCGTTTGTTTCTTTGTTTCTTTCTTTCTTTGTTCGTTTGTTCGTTTGTTCGCTTGTTCGTTTGTTCGTTGGTTCGTTGGTTCGTTGGTTCGTTGGTTCGTTGGTTCGTTGGTTCGTTTGTTTCTTTGTTTCTTTCTTTCTTTGTTCGTTTGTTCGTTTGTTCGCTTGTTCGTTTGTTCGTTGGTTCGTTGGTTCGTTGATTCGTTGGTTCGTTGGTTCGTTGGTTCGTCGATTCGTTGGTTCGTTGGTCCGTTGGTTCGTTGGTTCGTTTGTTTCTTTGTTTCTTTCTTTCTTTGTTCGTTTGTTCGTTTGTTCATTTGTTCGTTTGTTCGTTTGTTCGTTTGTTCGTTTGTTCGTTTGTTCGTTTGTTCGTTTGTTCGTTTGTTCGTTTGTTCGATTGTTCGTTGCTTCGTTGCTTCGTTGCTTCGTTGGTTCGTTGGTTCGTTGGTTCGTTTGTTTCTTTGTTTCTTTCTTTCTTTGTTCGTTTGTTCGTTTGTTCGCTTGTTCGTTTGTTCGTTGGTTCGTTGGTTCGTTGGTTCGTTGGTTCGTTGGTTCGTTGGTTCGTTGGTTCGTTGGTTCGTTGGTTCGTTGGTTCGTTGGTTCGTTGGTTCGTTGGTTCGTCAGTTCGTTGGTTCGTTGTTCCGTTGGTTCGTTTGTTTCTTTGTTTCTTTGTTTCTTTCTTTCTTTGTTCGTTTGTTCGTTTGTTCATTTGTTCGTTTGTTCGTTTGTTCGTTTGATCGTTTGTTCGTTGGTTCGTTGGTTCGTTGGTTCGTTGGTTCGTTGGTTCGTTGGTTCGTTTGTTTCTTTGTTTCTTTCTTTCTTTGTTCGTTTGTTCGTTTGTTCATTTGTTCGTTTGTTCGTTTGTTCGTTTGTTCGTTTGTTCGTTTGTTCGTTTGTTCGTTTGTTCGTTGCTTCGTTGCTTCGTTGGTTCGTTGGTTCGTTGGTTCGTTGGTTCGTTTGTTTCTTTGTTTCTTTCTTTCTTTGTTCGTTTGTTCGTTTGTTCGCTTGTTCGTTTGTTCGTTGGTTCGTTGGTTCGTTGGTTCGTTGGTTCGTTGGTCCGTTGGTTCGTTGGTTCGTTTGTTTCTTTGTTTCTTTCTTTCTTTGTTCGTTTGTTCGTTTGTTCATTTGTTCGTTTGTTCGTTTGTTCGTTTGTTCGTTTGTTCGTTTGTTCGTTTGTTCGTTTGTTCGTTTGTTCGTTTGTTCGTTTGTTCGTTTGTTCGTTTGTTCGTTTGTTCGTTTGTTCGTTTGTTCGTTTGTTCGCTTGTTCGTTTGTTCGTTGGTTCGTTGGTTCGTCGATTCTTTGGTTCGTTGGTCCGTTGGTTCGTTGGTTCGTTTGTTTCTTTGTTTCTTTCTTCCTTTGTTCGTTTGTTCGTTTGTTCATTTGTTCGTTTGTTCGTTTGTTCGTTTGTTCGTTTGTTCGTTTGTTCGTTTGTTCGTTTGTTCGTTTGTTCGTTTGTTCGTTTGTTCGTTTGTTCGTTTGTTCGTTTGTTCGTTGCTTCGTTGCTTCGTTGGTTCGTTGGTTCGTTGGTTCGTTTGTTTCTTTGTTTCTTTCTTTCTTTGTTCGTTTGTTCGTTTGTTCGCTTGTTCGTTTGTTCGTTGGTTCGTTGGTTCGTTGATTCGTTGGTTCGTTGGTTCGTTGGTTCGTCGATTCGTTGGTTCGTTGGTCCGTTGGTTCGTTGGTTCGTTTGTTTCTTTGTTTCTTTCTTTCTTTGTTCGTTTGTTCGTTTGTTCATTTGTTCGTTTGTTCGTTTGTTCGTTTGTTCGTTTGTTCGTTTGTTCGTTTGTTCGTTTGTTCGTTTGTTCGTTTGTTCGTTTGTTCGTTTGTTCGTTTGTTCGTTTGTTCGTTTGTTCGTTTGTTCGTTGCTTCGTTGCTTCGTTGCTTCGTTGCTTCGTTGGTTCGTTGGTTCGTTTGTTTCTTTGTTTCTTTCTTTCTTTGTTCGTTTGTTCGTTTGTTCGCTTGTTCGTTTGTTCGTTGGTTCGTTGGTTCGTTGGTTCGTTGGTTCGTTGGTTCGTTGGTTCGTTGGTTCGTTGGTTCGTTGGTTCGTTGGTTCGTTTGTTTCTTTGTTTCTTTCTTTCTTTGTTCGTTTGTTCGTTTGTTCGTTTGTTCGTTTGTTCGTTGGTTCGTTGGTTCGTTGGTTCGTTGGTTCGTTGCTTCGTTTGTTTCTTTGTTTCTTTCTGTCTTTGTTCGTTTGTTCGTTGGTTCGTTGGTTCGTTGGTTCGTTGGTTCGTTGGTTCGTTCGTTCGTTGATTCCTTGGTTCGTTGGTTCGTTGGTTCGTTGGTTCGTTGGTTCGTTGGTTCGTTTGTTTCTTTGTTTCTTTCTTTCTTTGTTAGTTTGTTCGTTTGTTCGTTTGTTCGTTTGTTCGCTTGTTCGTTGGTTCGATGGTTCGTTGGTTCTTTGGTTCGTTGGTTCGTTGGTTCGTTGGTTCGTTGGTTCGTTGCTTCGTTGGTTCGTTGGTTCATTGGTTCGTTGGTTCGTTGGTTCGTTGGTTCGTTGGTTCGTTGGTTCGTTTGTTCGTTTGTTCGTTTGTTCGTTTGTTCGTTTGTTCGTTTGTTCGTTGGTTCGTTGGTTCGTTGGTTCGTTGGTTCGTTGGTTCGTTGGTTCGTTGGTTCGTCGATTCGTTGGTTCGTTGGTCCGTTGGTTCGTTGGTTCGTTGGTTCGTTTGTTTCTTTGTTTCTTTCTTTCTTTGTTCGTTTGTTCGTTTGTTCATATGTTCGTTTGTTCGTTTGTTCGTTTGTTCGTTTGTTCGTTTGTTCGTTTGTTCGTTTGTTCGTTGCTTCGTTGCTTCGTTGGTTCGTTGGTTCGTTGGTTCGTTGGTTCGTTTGTTTCTTTGTTTCTTTCTTTCTTTGTTCGTTGGTTCGTTGGTTCGTTGGTTCGTTGGTTCGTTGGTTCGTTGGTTCGTTGGTTCGTTGGTTCGTTGGTTCATTGGTTCGTTGGTTCGTTGGTTCGTTGGTTCGTTGGTTCGTTTGTTCCTTTGTTCGCTTGTTCGTTTGTTCGTTGGTTCTTTGGTTCGTTGGTTCGTTGGTTCGTTGGTTCGTTGGTTCGTTGGTTCGTTGGTTCGTTGGTTCGTTGGTTCATTGGTTCGTTGGTTCGTTGGTTCGTTTGTTTCTTTGTTTCTTTCTTTCTTTGTTCGTTTGTTCGTTTGTTCATTTGTTCATTTGTTCGTTTGTTCGTTTGTTCGTTTGTTCATTTGTTCGTTTGTTCGTTTGTTCGTTTGTTCGTTGGTTCGTCGATTCGTTGGTTCGTTGGTCCGTTGGTTCGTTGGTTCGTTTGTTTCTTTGTTTCTTTGTTTCTTTGTTCGTTTGTTCGTTTGTTCATTTGTTCGATTGTTCGTTTGTTCGCTTGTTCGCTTGTTCGTTGGTTCGATGGTTCGTTGGTTCGTTGGTTCGTTGGTTCGTTGGTTCGTTGGTTCGTTGGTTCGTTGGTTCGTTGGTTCGTTGGTTCGTTGGTTCGTTGGTTCGTTGGTTCGTTGGTTCGTTGGTTCGTTGGTTCGTTGGTTCGTTGGTTCGTTGGTTCGTTGGTTCGTTGGTTCGTTGGCTCGTTGGTTCGTTGGTTCGTCGATTCGTTGGTTCGTAGGTCCGTTGGTTCGTTGGTTCGTTTGTTTCTTTGTTTCTTTCTTTCTTTGATCGTTTGTTCGTTTGTTCATTTGTTCGTTTGTTCGTTTGTTCGTTTGTTCGCTTGTTCGTTTGTTCGTTTGTTCGTTGCTTCGTTGCTTCGTTGGTTCGTTGGTTCGTTGGTTCGTTGGTTCGTTTGTTTCTTTGTTTCTTTCTTTCTTTGTTCGTATGTTCGTTTGTTCGCTTGTTCGTTTGTTCGTTGGTTCGTTGGTTCGTTGGTTCGTTGGTCCGTTGGTTCGTTGGTTCGTTTGTTTCTTTGTTTCTTTCTTTCTTTGTTCGTTTGTTCGTTTGTTCATTTGTTCGTTTGTTCGTTTGTTCGTTTGTTCGTTTGTTCGTTTGTTCGTTTGTTCGTTTGTTCGTTGGTTCGTTGGTTCGTCGATTCGTTGGTTCGTTGGTCCGTTGGTTCGTTGGTTCGTTTGTTTCTTTGTTTCTTTCTTCCTTTGTTCGTTTGTTCGTTTGTTCATTTGTTCGTTTGTTCGTTTGTTCGTTTGTTCGTTTGTTCGTTTGTTCGTTTGTTCGTTTGTTCGTTTGTTCGTTGCTTCGTTGGTTCGTTGGTTCGTTGGTTCGTTGGTTCGTTTGTTTCTTTGTTTCTTTCTTTCTTTGTTCGTTTGTTCGTTTGTTCGCTTGTTCGTTTGTTCGTTGGTTCGTTGGTTCGTTGATTCGTTGGTTCGTTGGTTCGTTGGTTCGTCGATTCGTTGGTTCGTTGGTCCGTTGGTTCGTTGGTTCGTTTGTTTCTTTGTTTCTTTCTTTCTTTGTTCGTTTGTTCGTTTGTTCATTTGTTCGTTTGTTCGTTTGTTCGTTTGTTCGTTTGTTCGTTTGTTCGTTTGTTCGTTTGTTCGTTTGTTCGTTTGTTCGTCTGTTCGTTTGTTCGTTTGTTCGTTTGTTCGTTTGTTCGTTGCTTCGTTGCTTCGTTGCTTCGTTGGTTCGTTGGTTCGTTGGTTCGTTTGTTTCTTTGTTTCTTTCTTTCTTTGTTCGTTTGTTCGTTTGTTCGCTTGTTCGTTTGTTCGTTGGTTCGTTGGTTCGTTGGTTCGTTGGTTCGTTGGTTCGTTGGTTCGTTGGTTCGTTGGTTCGTTGGTTCGTTGGTTCGTTGGTTCGTCGGTTCGTTGGTTCGTTGTTCCGTTGGTTCGTTTGTTTCTTTGTTTCTTTGTTTCTTTCTTTCTTTGTTCGTTTGTTCGTTTGTTCATTTGTTCGTTTGTTCGTTTGTTCGTTTGATCGTTTGTTCGTTGGTTCGATGGTTCGTTGGTTCGTTGGTTCGTTGGTTCGTTGGTTCGTTTGTTTCTCTGTTTCTTTCTTTCTTTGTTCGTTTGTTCGTTTGTTCGTTTGTTCGTTTGTTCGTTTGTTCGTTTGTTCGTTTGTTCGTTGCTTCGTTGCTTCGTTGGTTCGTTGGTTCGTTGGTTCGTTGGTTCGTTTGTTTCTTTGTTTCTTTCTTTCTTTGTTCGTTTGTTCGTTTGTTCGCTTGTTCGTTTGTTCGTTGGTTCGTTGGTTCGTTGGTTCGTTGGTCCGTTGGTTCGTTGGTTCGTTTGTTTCTTTGTTTCTTTCTTTCTTTGTTCGTTTGTTCGTTTGTTCATTTGTTCGTTTGTTCGTTTGTTCGTTTGTTCGTTTGTTCGATTGTTCGTTTGTTCGTTTGTTCGTTTGTTCGTTTGTTCGTTTGTTCGTTTGTTCGTTGGTTCGTTGGTTCGTCGATTCGTTGGTTCGTTGGTCCGTTGGTTCGTTGGTTCGTTTGTTTCTTTGTTTCTTTCTTCCTTTGTTCGTTTGTTCGTTTGTTCATTTGTTCGTTTGTTCGTTTGTTCGTTTGTTCGTTTGTTCGTTTGTTCGTTTGTTCGTTTGTTCGTTTGTTCGTTTGTTCGTTTGTTCGTTGCTTCGTTGCTTCGTTGGTTCGTTGGTTCGTTGGTTCGTTGGTTCGTTGGTTCGTTTGTTTCTTTGTTTCTTTCTTTCTTTGTTCGTTTGTTCGTTTGTTCGCTTGTTCGTTTGTTCGTTGGTTCGTTGGTTCGTTGGTTCGTTGGTTCGTTGGTTCGTTGGTTCGTTGGTTCGTTGGTTCGTTGGTTCGTTGGTTCGTTGGTTCGTTGGTTCGTTGGTTCGTTGGTTCGTTGGTTCGTCGGTTCGTTGGTTCGTTGGTCCGTTGGTTCGTTTGTTTCTTTGTTTCTTTCTTTCTTTGTTCGTTTGTTCGTTTGTTCATTTGTTCGTTTGTTCGTTTGTTCGTTTGTTCGTTTGTTCGTTTGTTCGTTTGTTCGTTTGTTCGTTTGTTCGTTTGTTCGTTTGTTCGTTTGTTCGTTTGTTCGTTTGTTCGTTTGTTCGTTTGTTCGTTTGTTCGTTTGTTCGTTTGTTCGTTTGTTCGTTTGTTCGTTGCTTCGTTGCTTCGTTGGTTCGTTGGTTCGTTGCTTCGTTTGTTTCTTTGTTTCTTTCTTTCTTTGTTCGTTTGTTCGTTGGTTCGTTGGTTCGTTGGTTCGTTGGTTCGTTGGTTCGTTGGTTCGTTGGTTCGTTGGTTCGTTGGTTCGTTGGTTCGCCGTTTCGTTGGTTCGTTGGTTCGTTGGTTCGTTGGTTCGTTGGTTCGTTGGTTCGTTGGTTCGTTTGTTTCTTTGTTTCTCTCTTTCTTTGTTAGTTTGTTCGTTTGTTCGTTTGTTCGTTTGTTCGCTTGTACTCTTGTTCGTTCGTTCGATGGTTCGTTGGTTCGTTGGTTCGTTGGTTCGTTGGTTCGTTGGTTCGTTGGTTCGTTGGTTCGTTGGTTCGTTGCTTCGTTCGTTCGTTGGTTCCTTGGTTCGTTGGTTCGTTGGTTCGTTGGTTCGTTGGTTCGTTGGTTCGTTTGTTTCTTTGTTTCTTTCTTTCTTTGTTAGTTTGTTCGTTTGTTCGTTTGTTCGTTTGTTCGCTTGTTCGTTGGTTCGATGGTTCGTTGGTTCTTTGGTTCGTTGGTTCGTTGGTTCGTTGGTTCGTTGCTTCGTTGCTTCGTTGGTTCGTTGGTTCATTGGTTCGTTGGTTCGTTGGTTCGTTGGTTCGTTGGTTCGTTGGTTCGTTTGTTCGTTTGTTCGTTTGTTCGTTTGTTCGTTTGTTCGTTTGTTCGTTTGTTTGTTGGTTCGTTGGTTCGTTGGTTCGTTGGTTCGTTGGTTCGTTGGTTCGTCGATTCGTTGGTTCGTTGGTTCGTTGGTTCGCTGGTTCGTTGGTTCGTTGGTTCGTTGGTTCGTTTGTTCGTTGGTTCGTTGGTTCGTTTGTTTCTTTGTTTCTGTCTTTCTTTGTTCGTTGGTTCGTTGGTTCGTTGGTTCGCTGGTTCGTTGGTTCGTTGGTTCGTTGGTTCGTTGGTTCGTTGGTTCGTTGGTTCGTTGGTTCGTTGGTTCGTTGGTTCGTTGGATCGTTGGTTCGTTGGTTCGTTTGTTTCTTTGTTTCTTTCTTTGTTTGTTAGTTTGTTCGTTTGTTCGTTTGTTCGTTTGTTCGTTTGTTCGTTGGTTCGTTGGTTCGTTGGTTCGTTTGTTTCTTTGTTTCTTTCTTTCTTTGTTCGTTTGTTCGTTTGTTCATTTGTTCGTTTGTTCGTTTGTTCGTTTGTTCGTTTGTTCGTTTGTTCGTTTGTTCGTTTGTTCGTTTGTTCGTTGCTTCGTTGGTTCGTTGGTTCGTTTGTTCGTTGGTTCGTTGGTTCGTTTGTTTCTTTGTTTCTGTCTTTCTTTGTTCGTTGGTTTGTTGGTTCGTTGGTTCGTTGGTTCGTTGGTTCGTTGGTTCGTTGCTTCGTTGGTTCGTTGGTTCATTGGTTCGTTGGTTCGTTGGTTCGTTGCTTCGTTGCTTCGTTGGTTCGTTGGTTCGTTGGTTCGTTGGTTCGTTTGTTTCTTTGTTTCTTTCTTTCTTTGTTCGTTGGTTCGTTGGTTCGTTGGTTCGTTGCTTCGTTCGTTCGTTTGTTCGTTGTTTCGTTGTTTCGTTGGTTCGTTGGTTCGTTGGTTCGTTGGTTCGTTGGTTCGTTGGTTCGTTGGTTCGTTGGTTCGTTGGTTCGTTGGTTCGTTTGTTCGTTGGTTCGTTTGTTCGTTTGTTCGCTTGTTCGTTTGTTCGGTTGTTCGTTTGTTCGTTTGTTCGTTTGTTCGTTTGTTCGTTTGTTCGTTTGTTCGTTTGTTCGTTTGGTCGTTTTTTCGTTGTTTCTTTGGTTCGTTGGTTCGTTTGTTCGTTGGTTCGTTGGTTCGTTGGTTCGTTGGTTCGTTGGTTCGTTGGTTCGTTGGTTCGTTGGTTCGTTGGTTCGTTGGTTCGTTGGTTCGTTGGTTCGTTGGTTCGTTGGTTCGTCGATTCGTTGGTTCGTTGGTTCGTTGGTTCGCTGGTTCGTTGGTTCGTTGGTTCGTTGGTTCGTTGGTTCGTTGGTTCGTTGGTTCGTTGGTTCGTTGGTTCGTTGGTTCGTTGGATCGTTGGTTCGTTGGTTCGTTTGTTTCTTTGTTTCTTTCTTTGTTTGTTAGTTTGTTCGTTTGTTCGTTTGTTCGTTTGTTCGTTTGTTCGTTTGTTCGTTTGTTCGTTTGTTCGTTTGTTCGTTTGTTCGTTTGTTCGCTTGTTCGTTGGTTCGATGGTTCGTTGCTTCGTTGGTTCGTTGGTTCATTGGTTCGTTGGTTCGTTGGTTCGTTGGTTCGTTGGTTCGTTGGTTCGTTTGTTCGCTTGTTCGTTTGTTCGTTTGTTCGTTTGTTCGTTTGTTCGTTGGTTCATTGGTTCGTAGGTTCGTTGGTTCGTTGGTTCGTTGGTTCGTTGGTTCGTTTGTTTCTTTGTTTCTTTCTTTCTTTGTTAGTTTGTTCGTTTGTTCGTTTGTCCGCTTGTTCGTTTGTTCGTTTGTTCGTTTGTTCGTTTGTTCGTTTGTTCGTTTGTTCGTTTGTTCGCTTGTTCGTTGGTTCGATGGTTCGTTGCTTCGTTGGTTCGTTGGTTCATTGGTTCGTTGGTTCGTTGGTTCGTTGGTTCGTTGGTTCGTTGGTTCGTTGGTTCGTTGGTTCGTTGGTTCGTTGGTTCGTTGGTTCGTTGGTTCGTTGGTTCGTTGGTTCGTTGGTTCGTTGGTTCGTTGGTTCGTTGGTTCGTTGGTTCGTTGGTTCGTTGGTTCGTTGGTTCGTTGGTTCGTTGGTTCGTTGGTTCGTTGGTTCGTTGGTTCGTCGATTCGTTGGTTCGTTGGTCCGTTGGTTCGTTGGTTCGTTTGTTTCTTTCTTTCTTTGTTCGTTTGTTCGTTTGTTCATTTGTTCGTTTGTTCGTTTGTTCGTTTGTTCGTTTGTTCGTTTGTTCGTTTGTTCGTTTGTTCGTTTGTTCGTTTGTTCGTTTGTTCGTTGCTTCGTTGCATCGTTGGTTCGTTGGTTCGTTGGTTCGTTGGTTCGTTGGTTCGTTTGTTTCTTTGTTTCTTTCTTTCTTTGTTCGTTTGTTCGTTTGTTCGCTTGTTCGTTTGTTCGTTGGTTCGTTGGTTCGTTGGTTCGTTGGTTCGTTGGTTCGTTGGTTCGTTGGTTCGTTGGTTCGTCGGTTCGTTGGTTCGTTGGTCCGTTGGTTCGTTTGTTTCTTTTTTTTTCTTTCTTTGTTCGCTTGTTCGTTTGTTCGTTTGTTCGTTTGTTCGTATGTTCGTTGGTTCGTTGGTTCGTTTGTTTCTTTGTTTCTTTCTTTCTTTGTTCGTTTGTTCGTTTGTTCGTTTGTTCGTTTGTTCGTTGGTTCGTTGGTTCGTTGGTTCGTGGGTTCGTTGGTTCGTTGGATCGTTGGTTCGTTGGTTCGTTGGTTCGTTGGTTCGTTGGTTCGTTGGTTCGTTGGTTCGTTGGTTCGTTGGTTCGTTGGTTCGTTGGTTCGTTGGTTCGTTGGTTCGTTGGTTCGTTGGTTCGTTGGTTCGTTGGTTCGTTGGTTCGTTGGTTCGTTGGTTCGTTGGTTCGTTGGTTCGTTGGTTCGTTTGTTTCTTTGTTTCTTTCTTTCTTTGTTAGTTTGTTCGTTTGTTCGTTTGTTCGTTTGTTCGTTTGTTCGCTTGTTCGTTGGTTCGATGGTTCATTGGTTCGTTGGTTCGTTGGTTCGTTTGTTCGTTTGTTCGTTTGTTCGTTTGTTCGTTTGTTCGTTGTTTCGTTGGTTCGTTGGTTCGTTGGTTCGTTGGTTCGTTGGTTCGTTGGTTCGTTGGTTCGTTGGTTCGTTGGTTCGTTGGTTCGTTGGTTCGTTGGTTCGTTGGTTCGTTGGTTCGTTGGTTCGTTGGTTCGTTGGTTCGTTGGTTCGTTGGTTCGTTGGTTCGTTGGTTCGTTGGTTCGTTGGTTCGTTGGTTCGTTGGTTCGTTGGTTCGTTGGTTCGTTGGTTCGTTGGTTCGTTGGTTCGTTGGTTCGTTGGTTCGTTGGTTCGTTGGTTCGTTGGTTCGTTGGTTCGTTGGTTCGTTGGTTCGTTGGTTCGTTGGTTCGTTGGTTCGTTGGTTCGTTGGTTCGTTGGTTCGTTGGTTCGTTGGTTCGTTGGTTCGTTGGTTCGTTGGTTCGTTGGTTCGTTGGTTCGTTGGTTCGTTGGTTCGTTGGTTCGTTGGTTCGTTGGTTCGTCGATTCGTTGGTTCGTTGGTCCGTTGGTTCGTTGGTTCGTTTGTTTCTTTGTTTCTTTCTTTCTTTGTTCGTTTGTTCGTTTGTTCATTTGTTCGTTTGTTCGTTTGTTCGTTTGTTCGTTTGTTCGTTTGTTCGTTTGTTCGTTTGTTCGTTTGTTCGTTGCTTCGTTGCTTCGTTGGTTCGTTGGTTCGTTGGTTCGTTGGTTCGTTGGTTCGTTGGTTCGTTTGTTTCTTTGTTTCTTTCTTTCTTTGTTCGTTTGTTCGTTTGTTCGTTTGTTCGCTTGTTCGTTTGTTCGTTGGTTCGTTGGTTCGTTGGTTCGTTGGTTCGTTGGTTCGTTGGTTCGTTGGTTCGTTGGTTCGTCGGTTCGTTGGTTCGTTGGTCCGTTGGTTCGTTTGTTTCTTTGTTTCTTTCTTTCTTTGTTCGTTTGTTCGTTTGTTCGCTTGTTCGTTTGTTCGTTGGTTCGTTGGTTCGTTGGTTCGTCGATTCGTTGGTTCGTTGGTCCGTTGGTTCGTTGGTTCGTTTGTTTCTTTGTTTCTTTCTTTCTTTGTTCGTTTGTTCGTTTGTTCATTTCTTCGTTTGTTCGTTTGTTCGTTTGTTCATTTGTTCATTTGTTCGTTTGTTCGTTGGTCCGTTGGTTCGTTTGTTTCTTTGTTTCTTTCTTTCTTTGTTCGTTTGTTCGTTTGTTCGTTTGTTCGCTTGTTCGTTTGTTCGTTGGTTCGTTGGTTCGTTGGTTCGTTGGTTCGTTGGTCCGTTGGTTCGTTGGTTCGTTTGTTTCTTTGTTTGTTTCTTTCTTTGTTCGTTTGTTCGTTTGTTCATTTGTTCGATTGTTCGTTTGTTCGCTTGTTCGCTTGTTCGTTGGTTCGATGGTTCGTTGGTTCGTTGGTTCGTCGATTCGTTGGTTCGTTGGTCCGTTGGTTCGTTGGTTCGTTTGTTTCTTTGTTTCTTTCTTTCTTTGTTCGTTTGTTCGTTTGTTCATTTGTTCGTTTGTTCGTTTGTTCGTTTGTTCGTTTGTTCGTTTGTTCGTTTGTTCGTTTGTTCGTTTGTTCGTTTGTTCGTTTGTTCGTTTGTTCGTTGCTTCGTTGCTTCGTTGCTTCGTTGGTTCGTAGGTTCGTTGGTTCGTTTGTTTCTTTGTTTCTTTCTTTCTTTGTTCGTTTGTTCGTTTGTTCGCTTGTTCGTTTGTTCGTTGGTTCGTTGGTTCGTTGGTTCGTTGGTTCGTTTGTTCGTTTGTTCGTTTGGTCGTCTGTTCGTTTGTTCGTTTGTCCGCTTGTTCGTTTGTTCGTTTGTTCGTTTGTTCGTTTGTTCGTTTGTTCGTTTGTTCGTTTGTTCGTTTGTTCGTTTGGTCGTTTGTTCGTTGTTTGGTTGGTTCGTTGGTTCGTTGGTTCGTTGGTTCGTTGGTTCGTTGGTTCGTTGGTTCGTTTGTTTCTTTGTTTCTTTCTTTCTTTGTTAGTTTGTTCGTTTGTTCGCTTGTTCGTTTGTTCGTTTGTTCGTTTGTTCGTTTGTTCGTTTGCTCGTTTGTTCGTTTGTTCGTTGTTTCGTTGTTTCGTTGGTTCGTTGGTTCGTTGGTTCGTTGGTTCGTTGGTTCGTTGGTTCGTTGGTTCGTTGGTTCGTTGGTTCGTTGGTTCGTTGGTTCGTTGGTTCGTTGGTTCGTTGGTTCGTTGGTTCGTTGGTTCGTTGGTTCGTTGGTTCGTTGGTTCGTTGGTTCGTTGGTTCGTTGGTTCGTTGGTTCGTTGGTTCGTTGGTTCGTTGGTTCGTTGGTTCGTCGATTCGTTGGTTCGTTGGTCCGTTGGTTCGTTGGTTCGTTTGTTTCTTTCTTTCTTTGTTCGTTTGTTCGTTTGTTCATTTGTTCGTTTGTTCGTTTGTTCGTTTGTTCGTTTGTTCGTTTGTTCGTTTGTTCGTTTGTTCGTTTGTTCGTTTGTTCGTTTGTTCGTTTGTTCGTTTGTTCGTTTGTTCGTTGCTTCGTTGCATCGTTGGTTCGTTGGTTCGTTGGTTCGTTGGTTCGTTGGTTCGTTGGTTCGTTTGTTTCTTTGTTTCTTTCTTTCTTTGTTCGTTTGTTCGTTTGTTCGCTTGTTCGTTTGTTCGTTGGTTCGTTGGTTCGTTGGTTCGTTGGTTCGTTGGTTCGTTGGTTCGTTGGTTCGTTGGTTCGTCGGTTCGTTGGTTCGTTGGTCCGTTGGTTCGTTTGTTTCTTTTTTTTTCTTTCTTTGTTCGTTTGTTCGTTTGTTCGTTTGTTCGTTTGTTCGTTTGTTCGTTGGTTCGTTGGTTCGTTTGTTTCTTTGTTTCTTTCTTTCTTTGTTCGTTTGTT
>NW_027487405.1:0-15662 GCF_050908995.1 Andrena cerasifolii | reverse complement strand
TTTCGAGACAGTGACTGTTTAACGAAGACACGCAGAATTTTCGAACGCCTGTTGAAAGGTCTGCGCCTCTGATTTGCAACATTAAGGCGATGCCTTTGAAGCTGAAATTTAGTATACCTCTTTCCACTTCATGTTCTCCTGATATATCGGCCAAAATTTGGCGAAAATTTTCAAAATCCACAGAATTGGGCTTTGTAACAGGAGAACATGCCGTCGAAAGAGATGGCACAAAGTAACGTCTCCGGAGGGCAAATCAATGAGCGAGAAGTGGCGCAGATGTTTCGAGACAGTGACTGTTTAACGAAGAGTCGCACAATTTTCGAACGCCTCTTGAAAGGCTCGCGCCTCTGATTTGATACTTTTAAGCGATGCCTTTGAAGTTGAAATTTAGTATACCACTTTCCACTTTATGTTCTCCTGATATATTGGCCAAAATGTAGCAAAAATTTTCAGAATCCACAGAATTGGGCTTTGTAACAGGAGAACATGCCGTCGAAAGAGATGGCACAAAGTAACGTCTCCGGAGGGCAAATCAATGAGCGAGAAGTGTCGCTGATGTTTCGAGACAGTGACTGTTTAACGAAGAGTCGCAGAATTTTCCAACGCCTCTTGAAAGGCCTGCGCCTCTTAATTACAAGTTTAAAGCGATGCCTTTGAAGCTGAAATTTAGTATACCTCTTTCCACTTCATGTTCTCCTGATATAATGGCCAAAATCTAGCGAAAATTTTCAGAATGCACAACAGTGGGCTTTGTAACAGGAGAACATGCCGTCGAAAGGGATGGCACAAAGTAACGTCTCCGGAGAGCAAATCAAAGAGCGAGAAGTGGCGCAGGTGTTTCGAGACAGTGACTGTTTAACGAAGACACGCAGAATTTTCGAACGCTTCTTGAAAGGCCTGCGCCTCTGATTTGCAACTTTAAGGCGATGCCTTTGAAGCTGAAATTTAGTATACCTCTTTCCACTTCATGTTCTCCTGATATATTGGCCAAAATCTGGCGAAAATTTTCAGAATCCACAGAATTGGGCTTTGTAACAGGAGAACATGCCGTCGAAAGGGATGGCACAAAATAACGTCTCCGGAGAGCAAATCAAAGAGAGAGATGTGGCGCAGATGTTTCGAGACAGTGACTGATTAACGAAGAGACGCAGAATTTTCGAACGCCTCTTGAAAGGTCTGCGCCTCTGATTTGCAACTTTAAGGCGATGCCTTTGAAGCTGAAATTTAGTATACCTCATTCCACTTCATGTTCTCCTGATATATTGGCCAAAATCTGGCGAAAATTTTCAGAATGCACAAAATTGGGCTTTGTAACAGGAGAACATGCCGTCGAAAGAGATGGCACAAAATAACGTCTCCGGAGAGCAAATCAAAGAGCGAGAAGTGGCGCTGATGTTTCGAGACAGTGACTGATTAACGAAGAGACGCAGAATTTTCGAACGCCTCTTGAAAGGCCTGCGCCTCCTATTTGCAACTTTAAGGCGATGCCTTTGAAGCTGAAATTTAGTATACCTCTTTTGACTTCATGTTCTCCTGATATATTGGCCCAAATCTGGCGAAAATTTTCAGAATGCACAAAATTGGGCTTTGTAACAGGAGAACATCCCGTCGAAAGAGATGGCACAATGTAACGTCTCCGGAGGGCAAATCAATGAGCGAGAAGTGGCGCAGATGTTTCGAGACAGTGACTGTTTAACGAAGAGTCGCACAATTTTCGAACGCCTCTTGAAAGGCTCGCCCCTCTGATTTGATACTTTTAAGCGATGCCTTTGAAGTTGAAATATAGTATACCACTTTCCACTTCATGTTCTCCTGATATATTGGCCAAAATGTAGCCAAAATTTTCAGAATGCACAAAATTGGGATTTGTAACAGGAGAACATGCCGTCGAAAGAGATGGCACAAAGTAACGTATCCGGAGAGCAAATCAAAGAGAGAGATGTGGCGCAGATGTTTCGAGACAGTGACTGATTAACGAAGAGACGCAGAATTTTCGAACGCCTCTTGAAAGGCCTGCGCCTCCTATTTGCAACTTTAAGGCGATGCCTTTGAAGCTGAAATTTAGTATACCTCTTTTGACTTCATGTTCTCCTGATATATTGGCCAAAATCTGGCGAAAATTTTCAGAATGCACAAAATTGGGCTTTGTAACAGGAGAACATGCCGTCGAAAGAGATGGCACAATGTAACGTCTCCGGAGGGCAAATCAATGAGCGAGAAGTGGCGCAGATGTTTCGAGACAGTGACTGTTTAACGAAGAGTCGCACAATTTTCGAACGCCTCTTGAAAGGCCTGCGCCTCTGATTTGATACTTTTAAGCGATGCCTTTGAAGCTGAAATCTAGTATACATCTTTCCACTTCATGTTGTCCTGATATATTGGCCAAAATCTAGCGAAAATTTTCAGAATGCACAAAATTGGGCTTTGTAACAGGAGAACATGCCGTCGAAAGAGATGGAACAAAGTAATGTCTCCGGAGAGCAAATCAAAGAGCGAGAAATGGCGCAGATGTTTCGAGACAGTGACTGTTTAACGAAGACACGCAGAATTTTCGAACGCCTCTTGAAAGGCCTGCGCCTCTTAATTACAAGTTTAAAGCGATGCCTTTGAAGCTGAAATTTAGTATACCTCTTTCCACTTCATGTTCTCCTGATATAATGGCCAAAATCTAGCGAAAATTTTCAGAATGCACAACATTGGGCTTTGTAACAGGAGAACATGCCGTCGAAAGGGATGGCACAAAGTAACGTCTCCGGAGAGCAAATCAAAGAGCGAGAAGTGGCGCAAGTGTTTCGAGACAGTGACTGTTTAACGAAGACACGCAGAATTTTCGAACGCTTCTTGAAAGGCCTGCGCCTCTGATTTGCAACTTTAAGGCGATGCCTTTGAAGCTGAAATTTAGTATACCTCTTTCCACTTCATGTTCTCCTGATATATTGGCCAAAATCTGGCGAAAATTTTCAGAATCCGCAGAATTGGGCTTTGTAACAGGAGAACATGCCGTCGAAAGGGATGGCACAAAATAACGTCTCCGGAGAGCAAATCAAAGAGAGAGATGTGGCGCAGATGTTTCGAGACAGTGACTGATTAACGAAGAGACGCAGAATTTTCGAACGCCTCTTGAAAGGCCTGCGCCTCCTATTTGCAACTTTAAGGCGATGCCATTGAAGCTGAAATTTAGTATACCTCTTTTGACTTCATGTTCTCCTGATATATTGGCCAAAATCTGGCGAAAATTTTCAGAATGCACAAAATTGGGCTTTGTAACAGGAGAACATGCCGTCGAAAGGGATGGCACAATGTAATGTCTCCGGAGAGCAAATCAAAGAGCGAGAAGTGGCGCTGATGTTTCGAGACAGCGACTGTTTAACGAAGACACGCAGAATTTTCGAACGCCTCTTGAAAGGCATGCGCCTCTGATTTGCAACTTTAAGGCGATGCCTTTCAAGCTGAAATATAGTATACCTCTTTCCACTTCATGTTCTCCTGATATATCGGCCAAAATCTGGCGAAAATTTTTAGAATCCACAGAATTGGGCTTTGTAACAGGAGAACATGCCGTCGAAAGAGATGGCACAAAGTAACGTCTCCGGAGGGCAAATCAAAGAGCGAGAAGTGGCGCAGGGGTTTCGAGACAGTGACTGTTTCACGAAGAGACGCAGAATTTTCGAACGCCTCTTGAAAGGCCTGCGCCTCTTATTTGCAACTTTAAGGCGATGCCTTTGAAGCTGAGATTTAGTATACCTCTTTTGACTTCATGTTCTCCTGATATATTGGCCAAAATCTGGCGAACATTTTCAGAATGCACAAAATTGCGCTTTGTAACAGGAGAACATGCCGTCGAAAGAGATGGAACAAAGTAACGTCTCCGGAGAGCAAATCAAAGAGCGAGAAGTGGCGCAGATGTTTCGAGACAGTGACTGTTTAACGAAGACACGCAGAATTTTCGAACGCCTGTTGAAAGGCCTGCGCCTCTGATTTGCAACATTAAGGCGATGCCTTTGAAGCTGAAATTTAGTATACCTCTTTCCACTTCATGTTCTCCTGATATATCGGCCAAAATTTGGCGAAAATTTTCAAAATCCACAGAATTGGGCTTTGTAACAGGAGAACATGCCGTCGAAAGAGATGGCACAAAGTAACGTCTCCGGAGGGCAAATCAATGAGCGAGAAGTGGCGCAGATGTTTCGAGACAGTGACTGTTTAACGAAGAGTCGCACAATTTTCGAACGCCTCTTGAAAGGCTCGCGCCTCTGATTTGATACTTTTAAGCGATGCCTTTGAAGTTGAAATTTAGTATACCACTTTCCACTTTATGTTCTCCTGATATATTGGCCAAAATGTAGCAAAAATTTTCAGAATCCACAGAATTGGGCTTTGTAACAGGAGAACATGCCGTCGAAAGAGATGGCACAAAGTAACGTCTCCGGAGGGCAAATCAATGAGCGAGAAGTGTCGCTGATGTTTCGAGACAGTGACTGTTTAACGAAGAGTCGCAGAATTTTCCAACGCCTCTTGAAAGGCCTGCGCCTCTTAATTACAAGTTTAAAGCGATGCCTTTGAAGCTGAAATTTAGTATACCTCTTTCCACTTCATGTTCTCCTGATATAATGGCCAAAATCTAGCGAAAATTTTCAGAATGCACAACAGTGGGCTTTGTAACAGGAGAACATGCCGTCGAAAGGGATGGCACAAAGTAACGTCTCCGGAGAGCAAATCAAAGAGCGAGAAGTGGCGCAGGTGTTTCGAGACAGTGACTGTTTAACGAAGACACGCAGAATTTTCGAACGCTTCTTGAAAGGCCTGCGCCTGTGATTTGCAACTTTAAGGCGATGCCTTTGAAGCTGAAATTTAGTATACCTCTTTCCACTTCATGTTCTCCTGATATATTGGCCAAAATCTGGCGAAAATTTTCAGAATCCACAGAATTGGGCTTTGTAACAGGAGAACATGCCGTCGAAAGGGATGGCACAAAATAACGTCTCCGGAGAGCAAATCAAAGAGAGAGATGTGGCGCAGATGTTTCGAGACAGTGACTGATTAACGAAGAGACGCAGAATTTTCGAACGCCTCTTGAAAGGTCTGCGCCTCTGATTTGCAACTTTAAGGCGATGCCTTTGAAGCTGAAATTTAGTATACCTCATTCCACTTCATGTTCTCCTGATATATTGGCCAAAATCTGGCGAAAATTTTCAGAATGCACAAAATTGGGCTTTGTAACAGGAGAACATGCCGTCGAAAGAGATGGCACAATGTAACGTCTCCGGAGGGCAAATCAATGAGCGAGAAGTGGCGCAGATGTTTCGAGACAGTGACTGTTTAACGAAGAGTCGCACAATTTTCGAACGCCTCTTGAAAGGCCTGCGCCTCTGATTTGATACTTTTAAGCGATGCCTTTGAAGCTGAAATCTAGTATACCTCTTTCCACTTCATGTTCTCCTGATATAATGGCCAAAATCTGGCGAAAATTTTCAGAATGCACAAAATTGGGCTTTGTAACAGGAGAACATGCCGTCGAAAGAGATGGCACAAAATAACGTCTCCGGAGAGCAAATCAAAGAGCGAGAAGTGGCGCTGATGTTTCGAGACAGTGACTGATTAACGAAGAGACGCAGAATTTTCGAACGCCTCTTGAAAGGCCTGCGCCTCCTATTTGCAACTTTAAGGCGATGCCTTTGAAGCTGAAATTTAGTATACCTCTTTTGACTTCATGTTCTCCTGATATATTGGCCCAAATCTGGCGAAAATTTTCAGAATGCACAAAATTGGGCTTTGTAACAGGAGAACATCCCGTCGAAAGAGATGGCACAATGTAACGTCTCCGGAGGGCAAATCAATGAGCGAGAAGTGGCGCAGATGTTTCGAGACAGTGACTGTTTAACGAAGAGTCGCACAATTTTCGAACGCCTCTTGAAAGGCTCGCCCCTCTGATTTGATACTTTTAAGCGATGCCTTTGAAGTTGAAATATAGTATACCACTTTCCACTTCATGTTCTCCTGATATATTGGCCAAAATGTAGCCAAAATTTTCAGAATGCACAAAATTGGGATTTGTAACAGGAGAACATGCCGTCGAAAGAGATGGCACAAAGTAACGTATCCGGAGAGCAAATCAAAGAGAGAGATGTGGCGCAGATGTTTCGAGACAGTGACTGATTAACGAAGAGACGCAGAATTTTCGAACGCCTCTTGAAAGGCCTGCGCCTCCTATTTGCAACTTTAAGGCGATGCCTTTGAAGCTGAAATTTAGTATACCTCTTTTGACTTCATGTTCTCCTGATATATTGGCCAAAATCTGGCGAAAATTTTCAGAATGCACAAAATTGGGCTTTGTAACAGGAGAACATGCCGTCGAAAGAGATGGCACAAAGTAACGTCTCCGGAGGGCAAATCAATGAGCGAGAAGTGGCGCAGATGTTTCGAGACAGTGACTGTTTAACGAAGAGCCGCACAATTTTCGAACGCCTCTTGAAAGGCCTGCGCCTCTGATTTGATACTTTTAAGCGATGCCTTTGAAGCTGAAATCTAGTATACATCTTTCCACTTCATTTTCTCGTGATTTATTGGCCAAAATCTGGCGAAAATTTTCAGAATGCACAAAATTGGGCTTTGTAACAGGAGAACATGCCGGCGAAAGAGATGGCACAAAGTAACGTCTCCGGAGAGCAAATCAATGATCGAGAAGTGACGCAGATGTTTCGAGACAGTGACTGTTTAACGAAGAGTCGCACCATTTTCGAACGCCTCTTGAAAGGCTCGCGCCTCTGATTTGATACTTTTAAGCGATGCCTTTGAAGTTGAAATTTAGTATACCACTTTCCACTTCATGTTCTCCTGATATATTGGCCAAAATCTAGCGAAAATTTTCAGAATGCACAAAATTGGGCTTTGTAACAGGAGAACATGCCGTCGAAAGAGATGGGACAAAGTAATGTCTCCGGAGAGCAAATCAAAGAGCGAGAAGTGGCGCAGATGTTTCGAGACAGTGACTGTTTCACGAAGAGACGCAGAATTTTCGAAAGCCTCTTGAAAAGCCTGCGCCTCTGATTTGCAACTTTAAGGCGATGCCTTTGAAGCTGAAATTTAGTATACCTCTTTCCACTTCATGTTCTCCTGATATATTGGCCAAAATCTGGCGAAAAATTTCAGAATCCACAGAATTGGGCTTTGTAACAGGAGAACATGCCGTCGAAAGAGATGGCACAAAGTAACGTCTCCGGAGGGCAAATCAATGATCGAGAAGTGACGCAGATGTTTCGAGACAGTGACTGTTTAACGAAGAGTCGCACCATTTTCGAACGCATCTTGAAAGGCTCGCGCCTCTGATTTGATACTTTTAAGCGATGCCTTTGAAGTTGAAATTTAGTATACCACTTTCCACTTCATGTTCTCCTGATATATTGGCCAAAATGTAGCAAAAATTTTCAGAATGCACAAAATTGGGATTTGTAACAGGAGAACATGCCGTCGAAAGAGATGGCACAAAGTAACGTCTCCGGAGGGCAAAACAATGAGCGAGAAGTGGCGCAGGTGTTTCGGGACAGTGACTGTTTCACGAAGAGACGCAGAATTTTCGAAAGCCTCTTGAAAGGTCTGCGCCTCTGATTTGCAACTTTAAGGCGATGCCTTTGAAGCTGAAATTTAGTATACCTCTTTCCACTTCATGTTCTCCTGATATATTGGCCAAAATGTAGCAAAAATTTTCAGAATGCACAAAATTGGGATTTGTAACAGGAGAACATGCCGTCGAAAGAGATGGAACAAAGTAATGTCTCCGGAGAGCAAATCAAAGAGCGAGAAGTGGCGCAGATGTTTCGAGACAGTGACTGTTTCACGAAGAGACGCAGAATTTTCGAAAGCCGCTTGAAAAGCCTGCGCCTCTGATTTGCAACTTTAAGGCGATGCCTTTGAAGCTGAAATTTAGTATACCTCTTTCCACTTCAAGTTCTCCTGATATATTGGCCAAAATCTGGCGAAAAATTTCAGAATCCACAGAATTGGGCTTTGTAACAGGAGAACATGCCGTCGAAAGAGATGGCACAAAGTAACGTCTCCGGAGGGCAAATCAATGATCGAGAAGTGACGCAGATGTTTCGAGACAGTGACTGTTTAACGAAGAGTCGCACCATTTTCGAACGCATCTTGAAAGGCTCGCGCCTCTGATTTGATACTTTTAAGCGATGCCTTTGAAGTTGAAATTTAGTATACCACTTTCCACTTCATGTTCTCCTGATATATTGGCCAAAATGTAGCAAAAATTTTCAGAATGCACAAAATTGGGATTTGTAACAGGAGAACATGCCGTCGAAAGAGATGGCACAAAGTAACGTCTCCGGAGGGCAAATCAATGAGCGAGAAGTGGCGCAGGTGTTTCGGGACAGTGACTGTTTCACGAAGAGACGCAGAATTTTCGAAAGCCTCTTGAAAGGTCTGCGCCTCTGATTTGCAACTTTAAGGCGATGCCTTTGAAGCTGAAATTTAGTATACCTCTTTCCACTTCATGTTCTCCTGATATATTGGCCAAAATCTGGCGAAAATTTTCAGAATCCACAGAATTGGGCTTTGTAACAGGAGAACATGCCGTCGAAAGAGATGGCACAAAATAACGTCTCCGGAGGGCAAATCAATGAGCGAGATGTGGCGCAGATGTTTCGAAAGAGTGACTGTTTAACGAAGAGTCGCACAATTTTCGAACGCCTCTTGAAAGGCTCGCGCCTCTGATTTGATACTTTTAAGCGATGCCTTTGAAGTTGAAATTTAGTATACCACTTTCCACTTCATGTTCTCCTGATATATTGGCCAAAATGTAGCAAAAATTTTCAGAATGCACAAAATTGGGCTTTGTAACAGGAGAACATGCCGTCGAAAGAGATGGAACAAAGTAACGTCTCCGGAGAGCAAATCAAAGAGCGAGAAGTGGCGCTGATGTTTCGAGACAGTGACTGTTTAACGAAGAGCCGCACAATTTTCGAACGCCTCTTGAAAGGCCTGCGCCTCTGATTTGATACTTTTAAGCGATGCCTTTGAAGCTGAAATCTAGTATACATCTTTCCACTTCATTTTCTCGTGATTTATTGGCCAAAATCTGGCGAAAATTTTCAGAATGCACAAAATTGGGCTTTGTAACAGGAGAACATGCCGGCGAAAGAGATGGCACAAAGTAACGTCTCCGGAGAGCAAATCAATGATCGAGAAGTGACGCAGATGTTTCGAGACAGTGACTGTTTAACGAAGAGTCGCACCATTTTCGAACGCCTCTTGAAAGGCTCGCGCCTCTGATTTGATACTTTTAAGCGATGCCTTTGAAGTTGAAATTTAGTATACCACTTTCCACTTCATGTTCTCCTGATATATTGGCCAAAATCTAGCGAAAATTTTCAGAATGCACAAAATTGGGCTTTGTAACAGGAGAACATGCCGTCGAAAGAGATGGGACAAAGTAATGTCTCCGGAGAGCAAATCAAAGAGCGAGAAGTGGCGCAGATGTTTCGAGACAGTGACTGTTTCACGAAGAGACGCAGAATTTTCGAAAGCCTCTTGAAAAGCCTGCGCCTCTGATTTGCAACTTTAAGGCGATGCCTTTGAAGCTGAAATTTAGTATACCTCTTTCCACTTCATGTTCTCCTGATATATTGGCCAAAATCTGGCGAAAAATTTCAGAATCCACAGAATTGGGCTTTGTAACAGGAGAACATGCCGTCGAAAGAGATGGCACAAAGTAACGTCTCCGGAGGGCAAATCAATGATCGAGAAGTGACGCAGATGTTTCGAGACAGTGACTGTTTAACGAAGAGTCGCACCATTTTCGAACGCATCTTGAAAGGCTCGCGCCTCTGATTTGATACTTTTAAGCGATGCCTTTGAAGTTGAAATTTAGTATACCACTTTCCACTTCATGTTCTCCTGATATATTGGCCAAAATGTAGCAAAAATTTTCAGAATGCACAAAATTGGGATTTGTAACAGGAGAACATGCCGTCGAAAGAGATGGCACAAAGTAACGTCTCCGGAGGGCAAATCAATGAGCGAGAAGTGGCGCAGGTGTTTCGGGACAGTGACTGTTTCACGAAGAGACGCAGAATTTTCGAAAGCCTCTTGAAAGGTCTGCGCCTCTGATTTGCAACTTTAAGGCGATGCCTTTGAGGCTGAAATTTAGTATACCTCTTTCCACTTCATGTTCTCCTGATATATTGGCCAAAATCTGGCGAAAATTTTCAGAATCCACAGAATTGGGCTTTGTAACAGGAGAACATGCCGTCGAAAGAGATGGCACAAAGTAACGTCTCCGGAGAGCAAATCAAAGAGCGAGAAGTGGCGCAGATGATTCGAGACAGTGACTGCTTCACGAAGAGACGCAGAATTTTCGAAAGCCTCTTGAAAGGCCTGCGCCTCTTAATTGCAACTTTAAGGCGATGCCTTTGAAGCTGAAATTTAGTATACCCCTTTCCACTTCATGTTCTCCTGATATATTGGCCAAAATCTAGCGAAAATTTTCAGAATGCACAACATTGGGCTTTGTAACAGGAGAACATGCCGTCGAAAGAGATGGCACAAAGTAACGTCTCCGGAGGGCAAATCAAAGAGCGAGAAGTGGCGCAGGGGTTTCGAGACAGTGACTGTTTCACGAAGAGACGCAGAATTTTCGAACGCCTCTTGAAAGGCCTGCGCCTCTTATTTGCAACTTTAAGGCGATGCCTTTGAAGCTGAGATTTAGTATACCTCTTTTGACTTCATGTTCTCCTGATATATTGGCCAAAATCTGGCGAACATTTTCAGAATGCACAAAATTGCGCTTTGTAACAGGAGAACATGCCGTCGAAAGAGATGGAACAAAGTAATGTCTCCGGAGAGCAAATCAAAGAGCGAGAAATGGCGCAGATGTTTCGAGACAGTGACTGTTTAACGAAGACACGCAGAATTTTCGAACGCCTCTTGAAAGGCCTGCGCCTCTGATTTGCAACTTTAAGGCGATGCCTTTCAAGCTGAAATATAGTATACCTCTTTCCACTTCATGTTCTCCTGATATATTGGCCAAAATCTGGCGAAAATTTTCAGAATCCACAGAATTGTGCTTTGTAACAGGAGAACATGCCGTCGAAAGAGATGGCACAAAGTAACGTCTCCGGAGAGCAAATCAAAGAGCGAGAAGTGGCGCAGATGATTCGAGACAGTGACTGCTTCACGAAGAGACGCAGAATTTTCGAAAGCCTCTTGAAAGGCCTGCGCCTCTTAATTGCAACTTTAAGGCGATGCCTTTGAAGCTGAAATTTAGTATACCCCTTTCCACTTCATGTTCTCCTGATATATTGGCCAAAATCTAGCGAAAATTTTCAGAATGCACAACATTGGGCTTTGTAACAGGAGAACATGCCGTCGAAAGAGATGGCACAAAGTAACGTCTCCGGAGGGCAAATCAATGAGCGAGAAGTGGCGCAGATGTTTCGAGACAGTGACTGTTTAACGAAGAGTCGCACAATTTTCGAACGCCTCTTGAAAGGCTCGCGCCCCTGATTTGATACTTTTAAGCGATGCCTTTGAAGTTGAAATTTAGTATACCACTTTCCACTTTATGTTCTCCTGATATATTGGCCAAAATGTAGCAAAAATTTTCAGAATCCACAGAATTGGGCTTTGTAACAGGAGAACATGCCGTCGAAAGAGATGGCACAATGTAACGTCTCCGGAGAGCAAATCAAAGAGCGAGAAGTGGCGCAGGTGTTTCGAGACAGTGACTGTTTAACGAAGACACGCAGAATTTTTGAACGCTTCTTGAAAGGCCTGCGCCTCTGATTTGCAACTTTAAGGCGATGCCTTTGAAGCTGAAATTTAGTATACCTCTTTCCACTTCATGTTCTCCTGATATATTGGCCAAAATCTGGCGAAAATTTTCAGAATCCACAGAATTGGGCTTTGTAACAGGAGAACATGCCGTCGAAAGGGATGGCACAAAATAACGTCTCCGGAGAGCAAATCAAAGAGAGAGATGTGGCGCAGATGTTTCGAGACAGTGACTGATTAACGAAGAGACGCAGAATTTTCGAACGCCTCTTGAAAGGCCTGCGCCTCCTATTTGCAACTTTAAGGCGATGCCATTGAAGCTGAAATTTAGTATACCTCTTTTGACTTCATGTTCTCCTGATATATTGGCCAAAATCTGGCGAAAATTTTCAGAATGCACAAAATTGGGCTTTGTAACAGGAGAACATGCCGTCGAAAGGGATGTCACAATGTAATGTCTCCGGAGAGCAAATCAAAGAGCGAGAAGTGGCGCTGATGTTTCGAGACAGCGACTGTTTAACGAAGAGTCGCACCATTTTCGAACGCATCTTGAAAGGCTCGCGCCTCTGATTTGATACTTTTAAGTGATGCCTTTGAAGTTGAAATTTAGTATACCACTTTCCACTTCATGTTCTCCTGATATATTGGCCAAAATGTAGCAAAAATTTTCAGAATGCACAAAATTGGGATTTGTAACAGGAGAACATGCCGTCGAAAGAGATGGAACAAAGTAATGTCTCCGGAGAGCAAATCAAAGAGCGAGAAGTGGCGCAGATGTTTCGAGACAGTGACTGTTTCACGAAGAGACGCAGAATTTTCGAAAGCCTCTTGAAAAGCCTGCGCCTCTGATTTGCAACTTTAAGGCGATGCCTTTGAAGCTGAAATTTAGTATACCTCTTTCCACTTCATGTTCTCCTGATATATTGGCCAAAATCTGGCGAAAAATTTCAGAATCCACAGAATTGGGCTTTGTAACAGGAGAACATGCCGTCGAAAGAGATGGCACAAAGTAACGTCTCCGGAGGGCAAATCAATGATCGAGAAGTGACGCAGATGTTTCGAGACAGTGACTGTTTAACGAAGAGTCGCACCATTTTCGAACGCATCTTGAAAGGCTCGCGCCTCTGATTTGATACTTTTAAGCGATGCCTTTGAAGTTGAAATTTAGTATACCACTTTCCACTTCATGTTCTCCTGATATATTGGCCAAAATGTAGCAAAAATTTTCAGAATGCACAAAATTGGGCTTTGTAACAGGAGAACATGCCGTCGAAAGAGATGGAACAAAGTAATGTCTCCGGAGAGCAAATCAAAGAGCGAGAAGTGGCGCTGATGTTTCGAGACAGTGACTGTTTAACGAAGACACGCAGAATTTTCGAACGCCTCTTGAAAGGTCTGCGCCTCTGATTTGCAACTTTAAGGCGATGCCTTTGAAGCTGAAATTTAGTATACCTCATTCCACTTCATGTTCTCCTGATATATTGGCCAAAATCTGGCGAAAATTTTCAGAATCCACAGAATTGGGCTTTGTAACAGGAGAACATGCCGTCGAAAGAGATGGCACAAAGTAACGTCTCCGGAGGGCAAATCAATGAGCGAGAAGTGGCGCAGATGTTTCGAGGCAGTGACTGTTTAACGAAGAGTCGCACAATTTTCGAACGCCTCTTGAAAGGCCTGCGCCTCTGATTTGATACTTTTAAGCGATGCCTTTGAAGCTGAAATCTAGTATACATCTTTACACTTCATGTTCTCCTGATATATTGGCCAAAATCTAGCGAAAATTTTCAGAATGCACAAAATTGGGCTTTGTAACAGGAGAACATGCCGTCGAAAGAGATGGAACAAAGTAATGTCTCCGGAGAGCAAATCAAAGAGCGAGAAATGGCGCAGATGTTTCGAGACAGTGACTGTTTAACGAAGACACGCAGAATTTTCGAACGCCTCTTGAAAGGCCTGCGCCTCTGATTTGCAACTTTAAGGCGATGCCTTTCAAGCTGAAATATAGTATACCTCTTTTGACTTCATGTTCTCCTGATATATTGGCCAAAATCTGGCGAAATTTTCAGAATCCACAGAATTGCGCTTTGTAACAGGAGAACATGCCGTCGAAAGAGATGGAACAAAGTAATGTATCCGGAGAGCAAATCAAAGAGCGAGAAGTGGCGCAGATGTTTCGAGACAGTGACTGTTTAACGAAGACACGCAGAATTTTCGAACGCCTGTTGAAAGGCCTGCGCCTCTGATTTGCAACATTAAGGCGATGCCTTTGAAGCTGAAATTTAGTATACCTCTTTCCACTTCATGTTCTCCTGATATATCGGCCAAAATCTGGCGAAAATTTTCAAAATCCACAGAATTGGGCTTTGTAACAGGAGAACATGCCGTCGAAAGAGATGGCACAAAGTAACGTCTCCGGAGGGCAAATCAATGAGCGAGAAGTGGCGCAGATGTTTCGAGACAGTGACTGTTTAACGAAGAGTCGCACAATTTTCGAACGCCTCTTGAAAGGCTCGCGCCTCTGATTTGATACTTTTAAGCGATGCCTTTGAAGTTGAAATTTAGTATACCACTTTCCACTTTATGTTCTCCTGATATATTGGCCAAAATGTAGCAAAAATTTTCAGAATCCACAGAATTGGGCTTTGTAACAGGAGAACATGCCGTCGAAAGAGATGGCACAAAGTAACGTCTCCGGAGGGCAAATCAATGAGCGAGAAGTGTCGCTGATGTTTCGAGACAGTGACTGTTTAACGAAGAGTCGCAGAATTTTCGAACGCCTCTTGAAAGGCCTGCGCCTCTTAATTACAAGTTTAAAGCGATGCCTTTGAAGCTGAAATTTAGTATACCTCTTTCCACTTCATGTTCTCCTGATATAATGGCCAAAATCTAGCGAAAATTTTCAGAATGCACAACATTGGGCTTTGTAACAGGAGAACATGCCGTCGAAAGGGATGGCACAAAGTAACGTCTCCGGAGAGCAAATCAAAGAGCGAGAAGTGGCGCAGGTGTTTCGAGACAGTGACTGTTTAACGAAGACACGCAGAATTTTCGAACGCTTCTTGAAAGGCCTGCGCCTCTGATTTGCAACTTTAAGGCGATGCCTTTGAAGCTGAAATTTAGTATGCCTCTTTCCACTTCATGTTCTCCTGATATATTGGCCAAAATCTGGCGAAAATTTTCAGAATCCACAGAATTGGGCTTTGTAACAGGAGAACATGCCGTCGAAAGGGATGGCACAAAATAACGTCTCCGGAGAGCAAATCAAAGAGAGAGATGTGGCGCAGATGTTTCGAGACAGTGACTGATTAACGAAGAGACGCAGAATTTTCGAACGCCTCTTGAAAGGCCTGCGCCTCCTATTTGCAACTTTAAGGCGATGCCATTGAAGCTGAAATTTAGTATACCTCTTTTGACTTCATGTTCTCCTGATATATTGGCCAAAATCTGGCGAAAATTTTCAGAATGCACAAAATTGGGCTTTGTAACAGGAGAACATGCCGTCGAAAGGGATGGCACAATGTAATGTCTCCGGAGAGCAAATCAAAGAGCGAGAAGTGGCGCTGATGTTTCGAGACAGCGACTGTTTAACGAAGACACGCAGAATTTTCGAACGCCTCTTGAAAGGCCTGCGCCTCTGATTTGCAACTTTAAGGCGATGCCTTTCAAGCTGAAATATAGTATACCTCTTTCCACTTCATGTTCTCCTGATATATCGGCCAAAATCTGGCGAAAATTTTCAGAATCCACAGAATTGGGCTTTGTAACAGGAGAACATGCCGTCGAAAGAGATGGCACAAAGTAACGTCTCCGGAGGGCAAATCAATGAGCGAGAAGTGGCGCAGATGTTTCGAGACAGTGACTGTTTAACGAAGAGTCGCACAATT
>NW_027487404.1:0-2500 GCF_050908995.1 Andrena cerasifolii | reverse complement strand
TCGGTCGGTCGGTCGGTTGGTCGTTCGGTCGGTCGGTCGGTCGGTCGGTCGGTCAGTCGGTCAGTCGGTCAGTCAGTCCGTCGGTCGGACGGTCGGTCGGTCGCTCGGTCGGTCAGTCGGTCGGTCGGTCGGTCGGTCAGTCGGTCGGTCAGTCGGTCGGTCGGTCGGTCGGTCGTTCGGTCGGTCGGTCGCTCAGTCGGTCAGTCGATCAGTCAGTCCGTCGGTCGGTCGGTCGGTCGGTCGGTCGGTCGGTCGGTCGGTCGGTCGGTCGGTCGGTCAGTCGGTCAGTCGGTCAGTCGGTCAGTCAGTCCGTCGGTCGGTCGGTCGGTCGGGCAGTCGGTCAGTCAGTCCGTAGGTCAGTCGGTCAGTTGGTCGGTCAGTCGTTCAGTCGGTCAGTCAGTCCGTCGGTCGGTCGGTCGGTCAGTCGGTCAGTCGGTCGGTCGGTCGGTCGGTCAGTCGGTCAGTTGGTCGGTCAGTCGGTCAGTCGGTCAGTCAGTCCGTCGGTCGGTCGGTCGGTCGGTCGTTCGGTCGGTCGTTCGGTCGGTCGGTCGGACAGTCGGTCAGTCGATCAGTCAGTCCGTCGGTCGGTCGGTCGGTCGGTCGGTCAGTCGGTCAGTCGATCAGTCAGTCCGTCGGTCGGTCGGTCGGTCGGTCGGCCGGTCGGTCGGTCAATCGGTCAGTCAGTCCGTCGGTCGGTCGGTCGGTCGGTCGGTCGGTCGGTCGGTCGGTCGGTCGGTCGGTCGGTCGGTCGGTCGGTCGGTCGGTCGGTCGGTCGGTCGGTCGGTCAGTCGGTCAGTCAGTCCGTCGGTCAGTCGGTCAGTTGGTCGGTCAGTCGGTCAGTCGGTCAGTCAGTCCGTCGATCTTTCGGTCGGTCGGTCGGTCGGTTGGTCGTTCGGTCGGTCGGTCGGTCGGTCGGTCGGTCAGTCGGTCAGTCGGTCAGTCCGTCCGTCGGTCGGACGGTCGGTCGGTCGCTCGGTCGGTCAGTCGGTCGGTCGGTCGGTCGGTCAGTCGGTCGGTCAGTCGGTCGGTCGGTCGGTCGGTCGGTCGTTCGGTCGGTCGGTCGCTCAGTCGGTCAGTCGATCAGTCAGTCCGTCGGTCGGTCGGTCGGTCGGTCGGTCGGTCGGTCAGTCGGTCAGTCAGTCGGCCAGTCGGTCAGTCGGTCAGTCAGTCCGTCGGTCGGTCGGTCGGTCGGTCAGTCGGTCGGTCAGTCGGTCAGTCGATCAGTCAGTCCGTCGTTCGGTCGGTCGGTCGGTCGGCCGGTCGGTCGGTCAGTCGGTCAGTCGGTCAGTCGGTCAGTCAGTCCGTCGGTCGGTCGGTCGGTCGGTCGGTCGGTCGGTCGGTCGGTCGGTCAGTCCGTCGGACGGTCGGTCGGTCGGTCGGTCAGTCGGTCAGTCGGTCAGTCAGTCCGTCGGTCGGTCGGTCGGTCGGTCGGTCGGTCATTCGGTCAGTCGGTCGGTCGGTCGGTCGGTCGGTCGGTCGGTCGGTCGGTCGGTCAGTCGTTCAGTCGGTCAGTCAGTCGGTCGGTCGGTCGGTCGGTCGGTCGGTCGGTCGGTCGGTCGGTCGGTCGGTCGGTCGGTCGGTCGGTCGGTCGGTCGGTCGGTCGGTCGGTCGGTCGGTCGGTCAGTCGGTCAGTCAGTCCGTCGGTCGGTCGGTCGGTCGGTCGGTCAGTCGGTCAGTCAGTCTGTCGGTCGGTCGGTCGGTCGGTCGGTCGGTTGGTCGTTCGGTCGGTCGGTCGGTCGGTCGGTCGGTCAGTCGGTCAGTCGGTCCGTCGGTCGGACGGTCGGTCGGTCGCTCGGTCGGTCAGTCGGTCGGTCGGTCGGTCGGTCAGTCGGTCGGTCAGTCGGTCGGTCGGTCGGTCGGTCGTTCGGTCGGTCGGTCGCTCAGTCGGTCAGTCGATCAGTCAGTCCGTCGGTCGGTCGGTCGGTCGGTCGGTCGGTCGGTCGGTCGGTCGGTCGGTCAGTCGGTCAGTCGGTCAGTCGGTCAGTCAGTCCGTCGGTCGGTCGGTCGGTCAGTCGGTCAGTCGGTCGGTCGGTCGGTCGGTCGGTCGGTTGGTCAGTCGGTCAGTCGGTCAGTCGGTCAGTCAGTCCGTCGGTCGGTTGGTCGGTCGGTCGGTCGGTCGGTCGGTCGGTCGGTCGGTCGGTCAGTCGTTCAGTCGGTCAGTCAGTCGGTCGGTCGGTCGGTCGGTCGGTCGGTCGGTCGGTCGGTCGGTCGGTCGGTCGGTCGGTCGGTCGGCCGGTCGGTCGGTCGGTCGGTCGGTCAGTCGATCAGTCAGTCCGTCGGTCGGTCGGTCGGTCCGTCGGTCAGTCGGTCAGTCAGTCCGTCGGTCGGTCGGTCGGTCGGTCGGTCAGTCGGTCAGTCAGTCTGTCGGTCGGTCGGTCGGTCGGTCGGTCGGTCGGTCAGTCGGTCAGTCAGTCCGTCGGTCGGTCGGTCGGTCGGTCGGTCGGTTGGTCCTTCGGTCGGTCGGTCGGTCGGTCGGTCGGTCAGTCGGTCAGTCGGTCAG
>NW_027487403.1:0-15666 GCF_050908995.1 Andrena cerasifolii | reverse complement strand
TAACATTTTTGAAATAAAAAAATAATACTTTTAAAAAAATTTAAAAAAAAATTAGAAAAATTTTCGAAAATTAAAAAAAAAATAAAAAAAAATTTAAAAATTAAAAAAAAATTATAAGAAAATTTGAAAAAAAATTTAAAAATTTGAAGAAATTAAAAAAAAAATAAAAAACATTTTTGAAATAAAAAAAATACTTTTAAAAAAATTAAACAAAAATTTAGAATATTTTTCAAAAATTCAAAAAAAAAATAAAAGAAAATTAAAAAAATGTTAAAAAAATTTAAAAATTAAAAAAAATTATAAGAAAATTTAAAAAAAATTTTAAATATTAAAAAAATTTAAAAAATTAAAATAAAAGAAAAAAAATTAAAAAACATTTTTTGCAATAAAAAAATTATACTTTTAAAAAAATTAAAAAAAAATTTAGAAAAATTTGCAATAATTAAAAAAAAAAGAAAAAAAAATTTAAAAATTAAAAAAAAAATTTTAAAAATTAAAAAAAAAAATTCAAAAATTCAAAAAAAATAAAAGAAAATTAAAAAAATGTTAAAAAAAATTTAAAAATTAAAAAAAATTATAAGAAAATTTAAAAAAAATTGAAAATATTAAAAAAATTAAAAAAATTAAAATAAAAGAAAAAAATTAAAAAACATTTTTTGAAATAAAAATTATATTTTTAAAAAAATTTTAAAAAAATTTTAAAAATTTAAAAAAAAATTAAAAATTTTAAAAAATTAAAAAATTTGAAGAAATTAAAAAAAAATTAAAAAACATTTTTGAAATAAAAAAAAAATACTTTTAAAAAAATTAAACAAAAATTTAGAATATTTTTCAAAAATTCAAAAAAAAATAAAAGAAAATTAAAAAAATGTTAAAAAAAATTTAAAAATTAAAAAAAATTATAAGAAAATTTAAAAAAAATTAAAAATATTAAAAAAATTAAAAAAATTAAAATAAAAGAAAAAAAATTAAAAAACATTTTTTGCAATAAAAAAATTATACTTTTAAAAAAATTAAAAAAAAAATTTAGAAAAATTTGCAAAAATTAAAAAAAAATAAAAAAAAAATTTAAAAATTAAAAAAAAATTTTAAAGATTAAAAAAAAATTTTAAAAATTAAAAAAAAATAAAAGAAAATTTAAAAAAAAGTTAAAAAAAATTTAAAAATTAAAAAAAATTATAAGAAAATTTAAAAAAAATTTAAAATATTAAAAAAAATTAAAAAAATTAAAATAAAAGAAAAAAAATTAAAAAACATTTTTTGAAATAAAAAAATTATAATTTTAAAAAAAAATAAATATTTTAAAAAATTTTAAAAAATTAAAAAAATTTGTTTAAAAAATTAAAAAAAAAGTTTTAAGAAAATTTTAAAAATTAAATAACATTTTTGAAATAAAAAAATAATACTTTTAAAAAAATTAAAAAAAAATTTAGAAAAATTTGCAAAAATTAAAAAAAATAAAAAAAAAATTTAAAAATTAAAAAAAAAATTTTAAAAATTAAAAAAAAATTTTAAAATTAAAAAAAAAATTTAAATAAAAAAAGAATTTTAAAATTAAAAAAAATTAAATTAAAAAAATTAAACGAATATAAATAATTTAATAAAAAATTAAAAATTAAAAAAAAATTAAAATAAAAATTTTAAAAAAAAATTTAAAAATTTTTAAAAATTAAAAAAGAAATATAAGAAAATTTTAAAGAAATTTAAAAATGTGAAAAAATTAAAAAAAATTAAAAACATTTTTTAAATAAAAAAATAATACTTTTAAAAAAATTTTAAAAAAATTTAGAAAAATTTTCAAAAAATCAAAAAAAATAAAAGAAAATTTTAAAAATTAAAAAAAATTATAAGAAAATTTAAAAAAAAATTTAAAAATTTGAAGAAATTAAAAAAAAAATAAAAAACATTTTTGAAATAAGAAAAAAATACTTTTAAAAAAATTAAACAAAAATTTAGAAAAATTTTCGAAAATTAAAAAAAAAAATAAAAAAAATTTAAAAATTATAAGAAAATTTAAAAAAAATTTAAAAATTTGAAGAAATTAAAAAAAAATAAAAAACATTTCTGAAATAAAAAAAAATACTTTTAAAAAAATTAAACCAAAATTTAGAATATTTTTTAAAATTCAAAAAAAAAATAAAAGAAAATTAAAAAAATGTTAAAAAAATTTAAATATTAAAAAAATTATAAGAAAATTTAAAAAAAATTTAAAATATTAAAAAAATTAAAAAAATTAAAATAAAAGAAAAAAATTAAAAAACATTTTTTGCAATAAAAAAATTATACTTTTAAAAAAATTAAAAAAAAAATAAAAAAAAAATTTAAAAATTAAAAAAAAAAATTTTAAAATTAAAAAAAAAATTTAAAAAATTCAAAAAAAATAAAAGAAAATTTAAAAAAATGTTAAAAAAATGTTAAAAATTAAAAAAAATTATAAGAAAATTTAAAAAAAAATTTAAAATATTAAAAAAATTAAAAAAATTAAAATAAAAGAAAAAAAATTAAAAAACATTTTTTGAAATAAAAAAATTATAATTTTAAAAAAAAAATAAATATTTTAAAAAATTTAAAAAAAAATTTTAAAAAATTAAAAAAATTTGTTTAAAAAATTAAAAAAAAAGTTTTAAGAAAATTTTAAAAATTAAATAACATTTTTGAAATAAAAAAATAATACTTTTAAAAAAATTAAAAAAAAAATTAGAAAAATTTTCGAAAATTAAAAAAAAAATAAAAAAATTTAAAAATTAAAAAAAAAATAATAAAAAAAAGAAAAATAAAAATTAAAAAAAAATTTAAAAAATTAAAAAACATTTTTGAAATAAAAAAATAATACTTTTAAATAAATTTAAAAAAAAATTAGAAAAATTTTCAAATATTAAAAAAAAAAATTTAAAAACATTTTTGATATAAAAAAATAAAACTTTTAAAAAAATTTTAAAAAAAATTTAGAAAAATTTTCAAAAATTAAAAAAAAATAAAAAAAAATTTAAAATTAAAAAAATTAAAAAAATTAAAATAAAAGGAAAAAAATTAAAAAACATTTTTTTAAATAAAAAAATTATAATTTTAAGAAAAAAATTTAAAAAATTTTAAAAATTTAAAGAAAAAATTTTAAAAAATTAAAAAAATTTGTTTAAAAAATTAAAAAAAAAGTTTTAAGAAAATTTTATAAATTAAATAACATTTTTGAAATAAAAAAATAATACTTTTAAAAAAATTTTAAAAAAATTTAGAAAAATTTTCAAAAAATCAAAAAAAATAAAAGAAAATTTTAAAAATTAAAAAAAATTATAAGAAAATTTAAGAAAAAATTTAAAAATTTGAAGAAATTAAAAAAAAAAATAAAAAACATTTTTGAAATAAAAAAAAAATACTTTTAGAAAAATTAAAAAAAAAATTAGAAAAATTTTCGAAAATTAAAAAAAAAATAAAAAAAATTTAAAAATTAAAAAAAAAATAATAAAAAAAAGAAAAATAAAAATTAAAAAAAAATTTAAAAAATTAAAAAACATTTTTGAAATAAAAAAATAATACTTTTAAATAAATTTAAAAAAAAATTAGAAAAATTTTCAAATATTAAAAAAAAAAATTTAAAAACATTTTTGATATAAAAAAATAAAACTTTTAAAAAAATTTAAAAAAAAATTTAGAAAAATTTTCAAAAATTAAAAAAAAATAAAAAAAAATTTAAAATTAAAAAAATTAAAAAAATTAAAATAAAAGGAAAAAAATTAAAAAACATTTTTTTAAATAAAAAAATTATAATTTTAAGAAAAAAATTTAAAAAATTTTAAAAATTTAAAGAAAAAATTTTAAAAAATTAAAAAAATTTGTTTAAAAAATTAAAAAAAAAGTTTTAAGAAAATTTTATAAATTAAATAACATTTTTGAAATAAAAAAATAATACTTTTAAAAAAATTTTAAAAAAATTTAGAAAAATTTTCAAAAAATCAAAAAAAATAAAAGAAAATTTTAAATATTAAAAAAAATTATAAGAAAATTTAAGAAAAAATTTAAAAATTTGAAGAAATTAAAAAAAAAATAAAAAACATTTTTGAAATAAAAAAAAAATACTTTTAAAAAAATTAAACAAAAATTTAGAAAAATTTTCGAAAATTAAAAAAAAAATAAAAAAAATTTAAAAATTAAAAAAAAATTATAAGAAAATTTAAAAAAAAATTTAAAAATTTGAAGAAATTAAAAAAAAATAAAAAACATTTCTGAAATAAAAAAAAATACTTTTAAAAAAATTAAACCAAAATTTAGAATATTTTTTAAAATTCAAAAAAAAATAAAAGAAAATTAAAAAAATGTTAAAAAAATTTAAATATTAAAAAAATTATAAGAAAATTTAAAAAAATTTAAAATATTAAAAAAATTAAAAAAATTAAAATAAAAGAAAAAAATTAAAAAACATTTTTTGCAATAAAAAAATTATACTTTTAAAAAAATTAAAAAAAAAATAAAAAAAAATTTAAAAATTAAAAAAAAAAATTTTAAAATTAAAAAAAAAATTTAAAAAATTCAAAAAAAAATAAAAGAAAATTTAAAAAAATGTTAAAAAAATTTTAAAAATTAAAAAAAATTATAAGAAAATTTAAAAAAAAATTTAAAATATTAAAAAAATTAAAAAAATTAAAATAAAAGAAAAAAAATTAAAAAACATTTTTTGCAATAAAAAAATTATACTTTTAAAAAAATTAAAAAAAAAATTTAGAAAAATTTGCAAAAATTAAAAAAAAATAAAAAAAAAATTTAAAAATTAAAAAAAAATTTTAAAGATTAAAAAAAAAATTTAAAAATTAAAAAAAAATAAAAGAAAATTTAAAAAAATGTTAAAAAAATTTTAAAAATTAAAAAAAATTATAAGAAAATTTAAAAAAAATTTAAAATATTAAAAAAAATTAAAAAAATTAAAATAAAAGAAAAAAAATTAAAAAACATTTTTTGAAATAAAAAAATTATAATTTTAAAAAAAAATAAATATTTTAAAAAATTTTAAAAAATTAAAAAAATTTGTTTAAAAAATTAAAAAAAAAGTTTTAAGAAAATTTTAAAAATTAAATAACATTTTTGAAATAAAAAATAATACTTTTAAAAAAATTAAAAAAAAATTTAGAAAAATTTGCAAAAATTAAAAAAAATAAAAAAAAATTTAAAAATTAAAAAAAAAATTTTAAAAATTAAAAAAAAATTTTAAAATTAAAAAAAAAATTTAAATAAAAAAAGAATTTTAAAATTAAAAAAAATTAAATTAAAAAAATTAAACGAATATAAATAATTTAATAAAAAATTAAAAATTAAAAAAAAATTAAAATAAAAATTTTAAAAAAAATTTTAAAAATTTTTAAAAATTAAAAAAGAAATATAAGAAAATTTTAAAGAAATTTAAAAATGTGAAAAAATTAAAAAAAATTAAAAACATTTTTTAAATAAAAAAATAATACTTTTAAAAAAATTTTAAAAAAATTTAGAAAAATTTTCAAAAAATCAAAAAAAATAAAAGAAAATTTTAAAAATTAAAAAAAATTATAAGAAAATTTAAAAAAAAATTTAAAAATTTGAAGAAATTAAAAAAAAAATAAAAAACATTTTTGAAATAAGAAAAAAATACTTTTAAAAAAATTAAACAAAAATTTAGAAAAATTTTCGAAAATTAAAGAAAAAAAAAAAAAATTTAAAAATTAAAAAAAAATTATAAGAAAATTTTAAAAAAATTTAAAAATTTGAAGAAATTAAAAAAAAATAAAAAAACATTTCTGAAATAAAAAAAAATACTTTTAAAAAAATTAAACCAAAATTTAGAATATTTTTTAAAATTCAAAAAAAAATAAAAGAAAATTAAAAAAATGTTAAAAAAATTTAAATATTAAAAAAATTATAAGAAAATTTAAAAAAAATTTAAAATATTAAAAAAATTAAAAAAATTAAAATAAAAGAAAAAAATTAAAAAACATTTTTTGCAATAAAAAAATTATACTTTTAAAAAAATTAAAAAAAAAATAAAAAAAAAAATTAAAAATTAAAAAAAAAATTTAAAATTAAAAAAAAAATTTTAAAAATTCAAAAAAAAATAAAAGAAAATTTAAAAAAATGTTAAAAAAATTTTAAAAATTAAAAAAAATTATAAGAAAATTTAAAAAAAAATTTAAAATATTAAATAAATTAAAATAATTAAAATACAAGAAAAAAAAATTAAAAAACATTTTTTGAAATAAAAAAATTATAATTTTAAAAATATTTTAAAAAAATTTTAAAATTTTAAAAATTAAAAAAAATTAAAAAATATAAATAGTTTTAAAAAAATTTAAAAATTAAAAAAATTAAAAAATAAATAATTTTTTTTAATTTGGTTAAAAAATTGAAACAAACTTAAAAAATTTTTTTTAATTTTTTAAAAAATTTAAATAAAAATAAAGCATAGAAATTTTTAAAAAATTTTAAAAAATTTTAAAAAATTAAAAAAAAATTTTTTTCAAAATTTTAAAAATTAAAAAAAAATATAAGAAAATTTAAAAAAAAGTTGAAAAAATTAAAAAAATTAAAATAAAAGAAAAAAATTAAAAAACATTTTTTGAAATAAAAAAATTATAATTTAAAAAAAAAATAAATATTTTAAAAAATTTAAAAAAAAATTTTAAAAAATTAAAAAAATTTGTTTAAAAAATTAAAAAAAAAGTTTTAAGAAAATTTTAAAAATTAAATAACATTTTTGAAATAAAAAAATAATACTTTTAAATAAATTTAAAAAAAAAATTAGAAAAATTTTCGAAAATTAAAAAAAAAATAAAAAAAAATTTAAAAATTAAAAAAAAATTATAAGAAAATTTGAAAAAAAATTTAAAAATTTGAAGAAATTAAAAAAAAAAATAAAAAACATTTTTGAAATAAAAAAAATACTTTTAAAAAAATTAAACAAAAATTTAGAATATTTTTCAAAAATTCAAAAAAAAAATAAAAGAAAATTAAAAAAATGTTAAAAAAATTTAAAAATTAAAAAAAATTATAAGAAAATTTAAAAAAAATTTTAAATATTAAAAAAATTTAAAAAATTAAAATAAAAGAAAAAAAATTAAAAAACATTTTTTGCAATAAAAAAATTATACTTTTAAAAAAATTAAAAAAAAATTTAGAAAAATTTGCAAAAATTAAAAAAAAAAGAAAAAAAAATTTAAAAATTAAAAAAAAAATTTTAAAAATTAAAAAAAAAATTTAAAAAATTCAAAAAAAATAAAAGAAAATTAAAAAAATGTTAAAAAAAATTTAAAAATTAAAAAAAATTATAAGAAAATTTAAAAAAAATTGAAAATATTAAAAAAATTAAAAAAATTAAAATAAAAGAAAAAAATTAAAAAACATTTTTTGAAATAAAAATTATAATTTTAAAAAAATTTTAAAAAAATTTTAAAAATTTAAAAAAAAATTAAAAATTTTAAAAAATTAAAAAATTTGAAGAAATTAAAAAAAAATTAAAAAACATTTTTGAAATAAAAAAAAAATACTTTTAAAAAAATTAAACAAAAATTTAGAATATTTTTCAAAAATTCAAAAAAAAATAAAAGAAAATTAAAAAAATGTTAAAAAAAATTTAAAAATTAAAAAAAATTATAAGAAAATTTAAAAAAAATTAAAAATATTAAAAAAATTAAAAAATTAAAATAATAGAAAAAAAATTAAAAAACATTTTTTGCAATAAAAAAATTATACTTTTAAAAAAATTAAAAAAAAAATTTAGAAAAATTTGCAAAAATTAAAAAAAAATAAAAAAAAAATTTAAAAATTAAAAAAAAATTTTTAAAGATTAAAAAAAAAATTTTTTAAATTAAAAAAAAATAAAAGAAAATTTAAAAAAATGTTAAAAAAATTTTAAAAATTAAAAAAAATTATAAGAAAATTTAAAAAAAATTAAAAATATTAAAAAAAATTAAAAAAATTAAAATAAAAGAAAAAAAATTAAAAAACATTTTTTGAAATAAAAAAATTATAATTTTAAAAAAAAATAAATATTTTAAAAAATTTTAAAAAATTAAAAAAATTTGTTTAAAAAATTAAAAAAAAAGTTTTAAGAAAATTTTAAAAATTAAATAACATTTTTGAAATAAAAAAATAATACTTTTAAAAAAATTAAAAAAAAATTTAGAAAAATTTGCAAAAATTAAAAAAAAATAAAAAAAAAATTAAAAAAAAAATTTTAAAAATTAAAAAAAAATTTTAAAATTAAAAAAAAATTTAAATAAAAAAAGAATTTTAAAATTAAAAAAAATTAAATTAAAAAAATTAAACGAATATAAATAATTTAATAAAAAATTAAAAATTAAAAAAAAATTAAAATAAAAATTTTAAAAAAAATTTTAAAAATTTTTAAAAATTAAAAAAGAAATATAAGAAAATTTTAAAGAAATTTAAAAATGTGAAAAAATTAAAAAAAATTAAAAACATTTTTTAAATAAAAAAATAATACTTTTAAAAAAATTTTAAAAAAATTTAGAAAAATTTTCAAAAAATCAAAAAAAATAAAAGAAAATTTTAAAAATTAAAAAAAATTATAAGAAAATTTTAAAAAAAATTTAAAAATTTGAAGAAATTAAAAAAAAATAAAAAACATTTTTGAAATAAGAAAAAAATACTTTTAAAAAAATTAAACAAAAATTTAGAAAAATTTTCGAAAATTAAAAAAAAAATAAAAAAAATTTAAAAATTAAAAAAAAATTATAAGAAAATTTAAAAAAAATTTAAAAATTTGAAGAAATTAAAAAAAAATAAAAAACATTTCTGAAATAAAAAAAAATACTTTTAAAAAAATTAAACAAAAATTTAGAATATTTTTCAAAAATTCAAAAAAAAATAAAAGAAAATTAAAAAAATGTTAAAAAAATTTAAAAATTAAAAAAAATTATAAGAAAATTTAAAAAAAATTTAAAATATTAAAAAAATTAAAAAAATTAAAATAAAAGAAAAAAAATTAAAAAACATTTTTTGCAATAAAAAAATTATACTTTTAAAAAAATTAAAAAAAAAATTTAGAAAAATTTGCAAAAATTAAAAAAAAATAAAAAAAATTTAAAAATTAAAAAAAAAATTTTAAAAATTAAAAACAAAATTTAAAAAATTCAAAAAAAAATAAAAGAAAATTTAAAAAAATGTTAAAAAAATTTTAAAAATTAAAAAAAATTATAAGAAAATTTAAAAAAAAATTTAAAATATTAAAAAAATTAAAAAAATTAAAATAAAAGAAAAAAAATTAAAAAACATTTTTTGAAATAAAAAAATTATAATTTTAAAAAAATTTAAAAAAAATTTTAAAAAATTTTAAAAAATTAAAAAAAATTTTTTTTAAAAATTTTAAAAATTAAAAAAAATATAAGAAAATTTAAAAAAAAGTTGAAAAAATTAAAAAAATTAAAATAAAAGAAAAAAATTAAAAAACATTTTTTGAAATAAAAAAATTATAATTTTAAAAAAAAATAAATATTTTAAAAAATTTAAAAAAAAATTTTAAAAAATTAAAAAAATTTGTTTAAAAAATTAAAAAAAAAGTTTTAAGAAAATTTTAAAAATTAAATAACATTTTTGAAATAAAAAAATAATACTTTTAAAAAAATTTAAAAAAAAATTAGAAAAATTTTCGAAAATTAAAAAAAAAATAAAAAAAAATTTAAAAATTAAAAAAAAATTATAAGAAAATTTGAAAAAAAATTTAAAAATTTGAAGAAATTAAAAAAAAAATAAAAAACATTTTTGAAATAAAAAAAATACTTTTAAAAAAATTAAACAAAAATTTAGAATATTTTTCAAAAATTCAAAAAAAAAATAAAAGAAAATTAAAAAAATGTTAAAAAAATTTAAAAATTAAAAAAAATTATAAGAAAATTTAAAAAAAATTTTAAATATTAAAAAAATTTAAAAAATTAAAATAAAAGAAAAAAAATTAAAAAACATTTTTTGCAATAAAAAAATTATACTTTTAAAAAAATTAAAAAAAAATTTAGAAAAATTTGCAAAAATTAAAAAAAAAAGAAAAAAAAATTTAAAAATTAAAAAAAAATTTTAAAAATTAAAAAAAAAATTTAAAAAATTCAAAAAAAATAAAAGAAAATTAAAAAAATGTTAAAAAAAATTTAAAAATTAAAAAAAATTATAAGAAAATTTAAAAAAATTGAAAATATTAAAAAAATTAAAAAAATTAAAATAAAAGAAAAAAATTAAAAAACATTTTTTGAAATAAAAATTATAATTTTAAAAAAATTTTAAAAAAATTTTAAAAATTTAAAAAAAAATTAAAAATTTTAAAAAATTAAAAAATTTGAAGAAATTAAAAAAAAATTAAAAAACATTTTTGAAATAAAAAAAAATACTTTTAAAAAAATTAAACAAAAATTTAGAATATTTTTCAAAAATTCAAAAAAAAATAAAAGAAAATTAAAAAAATGTTAAAAAAAATTTAAAAATTAAAAAAAATTATAAGAAAATTTAAAAAAAATTAAAAATATTAAAAAAATTAAAAAAATTAAAATAAAAGAAAAAAAATTAAAAAACATTTTTTGCAATAAAAAAATTATACTTTTAAAAAAATTAAAAAAAAATTTAGAAAAATTTGCAAAAATTAAAAAAAAATAAAAAAAAAATTTAAAAATTAAAAAAAAATTTTTAAAGATTAAAAAAAAAATTTTAAAAATTAAAAAAAAATAAAAGAAAATTAAAAAAATGTTAAAAAAATTTAAAAATTAAAAAAAATTATAAGAAAATTTAAAAAAATTGAAAATATTAAAAAAATTAAAAAAATTAAAATAAAAGAAAAAAATTAAAAAACATTTTTTGAAATAAAAATTATAATTTTAAAAAAATTTTAAAAAAATTTTAAAAATTTAAAAAAAAATTAAAAATTTTAAAAAATTAAAAAATTTGAAGAAATTAAAAAAAAATTAAAAAACATTTTTGAAATAAAAAAAAAATACTTTTAAAAAAATTAAACAAAAATTTAGAATATTTTTCAAAAATTCAAAAAAAAATAAAAGAAAATTAAAAAAATGTTAAAAAAAATTTAAAAATTAAAAAAATTATAAGAAAATTTAAAAAAAATTAAAAATATTAAAAAAATTAAAAAAATTAAAATAAAAGAAAAAAAATTAAAAAACATTTTTTGCAATAAAAAAATTGTACTTTTAAAAAAATTAAAAAAAAAATTTAGAAAAATTTGCAAAAATTAAAAAAAAATAAAAAAAAAATTTAAAAATTAAAAAAAAATTTTTAAAGATTAAAAAAAAAATTTTTTAAATTAAAAAAAAAATAAAAGAAAATTTAAAAAAATGTTAAAAAAATTTTAAAAATTAAAAAAAATTATAAGAAAATTTAAAAAAAATTAAAAATATTAAAAAAAATTAAAAAAATTAAAATAAAAGAAAAAAAATTAAAAAACATTTTTTGAAATAAAAAAATTATAATTTTAAAAAAAAAATAAATATTTTAAAAAATTTTAAAAAATTAAAAAAATTTGTTTAAAAAATTAAAAAAAAAGTTTTAAGAAAATTTTAAAAATTAAATAACATTTTTGAAATAAAAAAATAATACTTTTAAAAAAATTAAAAAAAAATTTAGAAAAATTTGCAAAAATTAAAAAAAAATAAAAAAAAAATTTAAAAATTAAAAAAAAAATTTTAAAAATTAAAAAAAAATTTTAAAATTAAAAAAAAAATTTAAATAAAAAAAGAATTTTAAAATTAAAAAAAATTAAATTAAAAAAATTAAACGAATATAAATAATTTAATAAAAAATTAAAAATTAAAAAAAAATTAAAATAAAAATTTTAAAAAAAATTTAAAAAATTTTTAAAAATTAAAAAAGAAATATAAGAAAATTTTAAAGAAATTTAAAAATGTGAAAAAATTAAAAAAAATTAAAAACATTTTTTAAATAAAAAAATAATACTTTTAAAAAAATTTTAAAAAAATTTAGAAAAATTTTCAAAAAATCAAAAAAAATAAAAGAAAATTTTAAAAATTAAAAAAAATTATAAGAAAATTTTAAAAAAAATTTAAAAATTTGAAGAAATTAAAAAAAAAATAAAAAACATTTTTGAAATAAGAAAAAAATACTTTTAAAAAAATTAAACAAAAATTTAGAAAAATTTTCGAAAATTAAAAAAAAAATAAAAAAAATTTAAAAATTAAAAAAAAATTATAAGAAAATTTAAAAAAAATTTAAAAATTTGAAGAAATTAAAAAAAAATAAAAAACATTTCTGAAATAAAAAAAAATACTTTTAAAAAAATTAAACAAAAATTTAGAATATTTTTCAAAAATTCAAAAAAAAATAAAAGAAAATTAAAAAAATGTTAAAAAAATTTAAAAATTAAAAAAAATTATAAGAAAATTTAAAAAAAATTTAAAATATTAAAAAAATTAAAAAAATTAAAATAAAAGAAAAAAAATTAAAAAACATTTTTTGCAATAAAAAAATTATACTTTTAAAAAAATTAAAAAAAAAATTTAGAAAAATTTGCAAAAATTAAAAAAAAAATAAAAAAAAATTTAAAAATTAAAAAAAAAATTTTAAAAATTAAAAACAAAATTTAAAAAATTCAAAAAAAATAAAAGAAAATTTAAAAAAATGTTAAAAAAATTTTAAAAATTAAAAAAAATTATAAGAAAATTTTAAAAAAAATTTAAAATATTAAAAAAATTAAAAAATTAAAATAAAAGAAAAAAAATTAAAAAACATTTTTTGAAATAAAAAAATTATAATTTTAAAAAAATTTTAAAAAAATTTTAAAATTTTAAAAATTAAAAAAATTAAAAAATATAAATAATTTTAAAAAATTTAAAAATTAAAAAATTAAAAAATAAATAATTTTTTTTAATTTGGTTAAAAAATTGAAACAAACTTAAAATTTTTTTTAATTTTTTAAAAAATTTAAATAAAAATAAAGCATAGAAATTTTTAAAAAATTTTAAAAAATTTTAAAAAATTAAAAAAATTTTTTTTTAAATTTTAAAAATTAAAAAAAATTATAAGAAAATTTAAAAAAAATTAAAAATATTAAAAAAAAATTAAAAAAATTAAAATAAAAGAAAAAAAATTAAAAAACATTTTTTGAAATAAAAAAATTATAATTTTAAAAAAAATTTTAAAAAATTTAAAAATTTTAAAAATTAAAAAAATTAAAAAATATAAATAATTTTAAAAAAATTTAAAATTAAAAAAATTAAAAAATAAATAATTTTTTTTAATTTGGTTAAAAAATTGAAACAAACTTAAAATTTTTTTTTTAATTTTTAAAAAATTTAAATAAAAATAAAGCATAGAAATTTTTTAAAAATTTTAAAAAATTTTAAAAAATGAAAAAAAAATTTTTTTTAAAATTTTAAAAATTAAAAAAAAATTATAAGAAAATTTAAAAAAAAGTTGAAAAAATTAAAAAAATTAAAAAAATTAAAATAAAAGAAAAAAATTAAAAAACATTTTTTGAAATAGAAAAATTATAATTTTAAAAAAAATAAATATTTTAAAAAATTTAAAAGAATTAAAAAAATTTGTTTAAAAAATTAAAAAAAAAGTTTTAAGAAAATTTTAAAAATTAAATAACATTTTTGAAATAAAAAAATAATACTTTTAAAAAAATTAAAAAAAAAATTAGAAAAATTTTCGAAAATTAAAAAAAAATAAAAAAAATTTAAAAATTAAAAAAAAATATATGAAAATTTTAAAAAAAATTTAAAAATTTGAAGAAATTAAAAAAAATTAAAAAACATTTTTGAAATAAAAAAATAATACTTTTAAAAAAATTAAAAAAAAATTAGAAAAATTTTCGAAAATTAAAAAAAAAAATAAAAAAAAAATTTAAAAATTAAAAAAAAATTATAAGAAAATTTAAAAAAAAATTTAAAAATTTGAAGAAATTAAAAAAAATTAAAAAACATTTTTGAAATAAAAAAATAATACTTTTAAAAAAATTTAAAAAAAATAAAAAAATTTTAAAAATTAAAAAAAAATTATAAGAAAATTTAAAAAAAAATTTTAAAATTTGAAGAAATTAAAAAAAAATAAAAAACATTTTTGAAAAAAAAATACTTTTAAAAAAATTAAACAAAAATTTAGAATATTTTTCAAAAATTCAAAAAAAAATAAAAGAAAATTAAAAAAATGTTAAAAAAAATTTAAAAATTAAAAAAAATTATAAGAAAATTTTAAAAAAATTTAAAATATTAAAAAAATTAAAAAAATTAAAATAAAAGAAAAAAAATTAAAAAACATTTTTTGCACTAAAAAAATTATACTTTTAAAAAAATTTAAAAAAAAATTTAGAAAAATTTGCAAAAATTAAAAAATATAAAAAAAAATTTAAAAATTAAAAAAAAAAAATTTTAAAAATTAAAAAAAAAATTTAAAAAATTAAAAAAAAATAAAAGAAAATTTTAAAAAATGTTAAAAAAAATTTAAAAATTAAAAAAAATTATAAGAAAATTTAAAAAAATTTAAAATATTAAAAAAATTAAAAAATTTAAAATAAAAGAAAAAAAATTAAAAATCATTTTTTGCAATAAAAAAATTATACTTTTAAAAAAATTAAAAAAAAAATTTAGAAAAATTTAAAAAAAAAATTTTAAAAAATTAAAAAATTTTGTTTAAAAAATTAAAAAAAAAGTTTTAATAAAAATTAAATAATTAAAAAAAATAATAAAAAAAGAAAAATAAAAATTAAAAAAAAATTTTAAAAAATTAAAAAACATTTTTGAAATAAAAAAATAATACTTTTAAATAAATTTAAAAAAAAATTAGAAAAATTTTCAAATATTAAAAAAAGAAATTTAAAAACATTTTTTATATAAAAAAATAAAACTTTTAAAAAAATTTAAAAAAAAATTTAGAAAAACTTTCAAAAATTAAAAAAAAATAAAAAAAATTTAAAATTAAAAAAATTAAAAAAATTAAAATAAAAGGAAAAAAATTAAAAAACATTTTTTTAAATAAAAAAATTATAATTTTAAGAAAAAAATTTCAAAAATTTTAAAAATTTAAAAAAAAAATTTTAAAAAATTAAAAAAATTTGTTTAAAAAATTAAAAAAAAAGTTTTAAGAAAATTTTAAAAATTAAATAACATTTTTGAAATAAAAAAATAATACTTTTAAAAAAATTAAAAAAAAATTTAGAAAAATTTGCAAAAATTAAAAAAAAATAAAAAAAAATTTAAAAATTAAAAAAAATTTTTTAAAAATTAAAAAAAAAATTTAAAATTAAAAAAAAATTTTTTAAATAAAAAAAGAATTTTAAAGTTAAAAAAATTAAATTAAAAAAATTAAACGAATATAAATAATTTAATAAAAAATTAAAAATTAAAAAAAAATTAAAATAAAAATTTTAAAAAAATTTTTAAAAATTTTTAAAAATTAAAAAAGAAATATAAGAAAATTTTAAAGAAATTTAAAAATTTGAAAAAATTAAAAAAAATTAAAAACATTTTTTAAATAAAAAAATAATACTATTAAAAAAATTTTAAAAAAATTTAGAAAAATTTTCAAAAAATCAAAAAAAATAAAAGAAAATTTTAAAAATTAAAAAAAATTATAAGAAAATTTAAAAAAAAATCTAAAAATTTGAAGAAATTAAAAAAAAAATAAAAAACATTTTTGAAATAAAAAAAAATACTTTTAAAAAAATTAAACAAAAAT
>NW_027487402.1:0-15672 GCF_050908995.1 Andrena cerasifolii | reverse complement strand
AACCAGTAAAACGAGTGAAACGAGTAAAAGCAGTAAAACGAGTGAAACGAGTAAAACGAGTAAAACGAGTGAAACGAGTGAAACGAGTGAAACGAGTGAAACGAGTGAAACGAGTGAAACGAGTCAAACGAGTGAAACGAGTAAAACGAGTGAAACGAGTAAAACGAGTGAAACGAGTAAAACGAGTGAAACGAGTAAAACGAGTGAAACGAGTAAAACGAGTAAAACGAGTAAAACGAGTAAAACGAGTAAAACGAGTAAAACGAGTAAAACGAGTAAAACGAGTAAAACGAGTAAACCGCGTAAAACGAGTAAAACGAGTAAAACGAGTAAAACGAGTAAAACGAGTAAAACGAGTAAAACGAGTAAAACGAGTAAAACGAGTAAAACGAGTAAAACGAGTAAATCGAGTAAAACGAGTAAAACGAGTAAAATTAGTAAAACCAGTAAAACGAGTGAAACGAGTAAAAGCAGTAAAACGAGTGAAACGAGTAAAACGAGTAAAACGAGTGAAACGAGTGAAACGAGTGAAACGAGTGAAACGAGTGAAACGAGTGAAACGAGTCAAACGAGTGAAACGAGTAAAACGAGTGAAACGAGTAAAACGAGTGAAACGAGTAAAACGAGTGAAACGAGTAAAACGAGTGAAACGAGTAAAACGAGTAAAACGAGTAAAACGAGTAAAACGAGTAAAACGAGTAAAACGAGTAAAACGAGTAAAGCGAGTAAAACGAGTAAAACGAGTAAAACGAGTAAAACGAGTAAAACGAGTAAAGCGATTAAAACGAGTAAAACGAGTAAAACGAGTAAAACGAGTAAAACGAGTGAAACGAGTGAAACGAGTCAAACGAGTAAAACGAGTAAAACGAGTGAAACGAGTAAAACGAGTGAAACGAGTAAAACGAGTAAAACGAGTAAAACGAGTAAAACGAGTGAAACGAGTGAAACGAGTAAAACGAGTGAAACGAGTAAAACGAGTGAAACGAGTAAAACGAGTGAAACGAGTAACGAGGAAACGAGTAAAACGAGTGAAACGAGTAAAACGAGTAAATCGAGTAAAAATCGAGTAAAACGAGTAAAGCGATTAAAACGAGTAAAACGAGTAAAACGAGTAAAACGAGTAAAACGAGTAAAACGAGTAAAACGAGTAAAGCGAGTAAAACGAGTAAAGCGATTAAAACGAGTAAAACGAGTGAAACGAGTGAAACGAGTGAAACGAGTAAAACGAGTAAAACGAGTAAAACGAGTGAAACGAGTAAAACGAGTGAAACGAGTAAAACGAGTAAAACGAGTAAAACGAGTAAAACGAGTGAAACGAGTGAAACGAGTAAAACGAGTGAAACGAGTAAAACGAGTGAAACGAGTAAAACGAGTGAAACGAGTAAAACGAGTGAAACGAGTAAAACGAGTGAAACGAGTAAAACGAGTGAAACGAGTAAAACGAGTGAAACGAGTGAAACGAGTAAAACGAGTGAAACGAGTAAAACGAGTAAAGCGATTAAAACGAGTAAAACGAGTAAAACGAGTAAAACGAGTAAAACGAGTAAAACGAGTAAAACGAGTAAAACGAGTAAAACGAGTAAAACGAGTAAATCGAGTAAAACGAGTAAAACGAGTAAAACGAGTGAAACGAGTAAAACGAGTGAAGCGAGTAAAACGAGTAAAACGAGTAAAACGAGTAAAACGAGTAAAACGAGTAAAACGAGTAAAACGAGTGAAACGAGTAAAACGAGTGAAACGAGTAAAACGAGTAAAACGAGTGAAACGAGTAAAACGAGTGAAACGAGTGAAACGAGTGAAACGAGTGAAACGAGTAAAACGAGTAAATCGAGTAAAACGAGTAAAGCGATTAAAACGAGTAAAACGAGTAAAACGAGTAAAACGAGTAAAACGAGTAAAACGAGTAAAACGAGTAAAACGAGTAAAACGAGTAAAACGAGTAAAACGAGTAAAACGAGTAAAACGAGTAAAACGAGTAAAACGAGTGAAACGAGTGAAACGAGTAAAACGAGTGAAACGAGTAAAACGAGTGAAACGAGTAAAACGAGTGAAACGAGTGAAACGAGTAAAACGAGTAAAACGAGTAAAACGAGTAAAACGAGTAAAACGAGTAAAACGAGTAAAACGAGTGAAACGAGTGAAACGAGTAAAACGAGTGAAACGAGTAAAACGAGTGAAACGAGTAAAACGAGTGAAACGAGTGAAACGAGTGAAACGAGTGAAACGAGTAAAACGAGTGAAACGAGTAAAACGAGTAAAACGAGTGAAACGAGTAAAACGAGTGAAACGAGTAAAACGAGTGAAACGAGTAAAACGAGTAAAACGAGTAAAACGAGTAAAACGAGTAAAACGAGTAAAACGAGTAAACCGCGTAAAACGAGTAAAACGAGTAAAACGAGTAAAACGAGTAAAACGAGTAAAACGAGTAAAACGAGTAAATCGAGTAAAACGAGTAAAACGAGTAAAATTAGTAAAACCAGTAAAACGAGTGAAACGACTAAAAGCAGTAAAACGAGTGAAACGAGTAAAACGAGTAAAACGAGTAAAACGAGTAAAACGAGTAAAACGAGTAAAACGAGTAAAACGAGTAAAACGAGTAAAACGAGTAAAGCGAGTAAAGCGATTAAAACGAGTAAAACGAGTAAAACGAGTAAAACGAGTAAAACGAGTAAAACGAGTAAAGCGATTAAAACGAGTAAAACGAAACGAGTAAAACGAGTAAAACGAGTCAAACGAGTGAAACGAGTGAAACGAGTGAAACGAGTGAAACGAGTGAAACGAGTGAAACGAGTGAAACGAGTGAAACGAGTAAAACGAGTGAAACGAGTAAAACGAGTGAAACGAGTAAAACGAGTAAAACGAGTAAAACGAGTAAAACGAGTGAAACGAGTGAAACGAGTAAAACGAGTGAAACGAGTAAAACGAGTGAAACGAGTAAAACGAGTGAAACGAGTGAAACGAGTAAAACGAGTGAAACGAGTAAAACGAGTAAATCGAGTAAAACGAGTAAAGCGATTAAAACGAGTAAAACGAGTAAAACGAGTAAAACTAGTAAAACGAGTGAAGCGAGTGAAACGAGTAAAACGAGTTAAACGAGTGAAACGAGTAAATCGAGTAAAACGAGTAAAACGAGTAAAACGAGTAAAACGAGTAAAACGAGTAAAACGAGTAAAACGAGTAAAACGAGTAAAACGAGTAAAACGAGTAAAACGAGTAAAACGAGTAAAACGAGTAAAACGAGTAAAACGAGTGAAACGAGTGAAACGAGTAAAACGAGTGAAACGAGTAAAACGAGTGAAACGAGTGAAACGAGTGAAACGAGTAAAGCGATTAAAACGAGTAAAACGAGTAAAACGAGTAAAACGAGTAAAACGAGTAAAACGAGTAAATCGAGTAAAACGAGTAAAGCGATTAAAACGAGTAAAACGAGTAAAACGAGTAAAACGAGTAAAACGAGTAAAACGAGTAAAACGAGTAAAACGAGTAAAACGAGTAAAACGAGTAAAACGAGTAAAACGAGTAAAACGAGTGAAACGAGTGAAACGAGTAAAACGAGTGAAACGAGTAAAACGAGTGAAACGAGTAAAACGAGTAAAACGAGTGAAACGAGTAAAACGAGTGAAACGAGTAAAACGAGTGAAACTAGTAAAACGAGTAAAACGAGTAAAACGAGTAAAACGAGTAAAACGAGTAAAACGAGTAAACCGCGTAAAACGAGTAAAACGAGTAAAACGAGTAAAACGAGTAAAACGAGTAAAACGAGTAAAACGAGTAAATCGAGTAAAACGAGTAAAACGAGTAAAATTAGTAAAACCAGTAAAACGAGTGAAACGACTAAAAGCAGTAAAACGAGTGAAACGAGTAAAACGAGTAAAACGAGTAAAACGAGTAAAACGAGTAAAACGAGTAAAACGAGTAAAACGAGTAAAACGAGTAAAACGAGTAAAGCGAGTAAAGCGATTAAAACGAGTAAAACGAGTAAAACGAGTAAAACGAGTAAAACGAGTAAAACGAGTAAAACGAGTAAAGCGATTAAAACGAGTAAAACGAGTAAAACGAGTAAAACGAGTAAAACGAGTGAAACGAGTGAAACGAGTGAAACGAGTGAAACGAGTAAAACGAGTAAAACGAGTAAAACGAGTGAAACGAGTAAAACGAGTAAAACGAGTAAAACGAGTAAAACGAGTGAAACGAGTGAAACGAGTAAAACGAGTGAAACGAGTAAAACGAGTGAAACGAGTAAAACGAGTGAAACGAGTGAAACGAGTAAAACGAGTGAAACGAGTAAAACAAGTAAATCGAGTAAAACGAGTAAAGCGATTAAAACGAGTAAAACGGGTAAAACGAGTAAAACGAGTAAAACGAGTAAAACGAGTAAAACGAGTAAAACGAGTAAAACGAGTAAAACGAGTAAAACGAGTAAAACGAGTAAAACGAGTAAAACGAGTAAATCGAGTAAAACGAGTAAAACGAGTAAAACGAGTAAAACGAGTAAAACGAGTAAAACGAGTAAAGCGATTAAAACGAGTAAAACGAGTAAAACGAGTAAAACGAGTAAAACGAGTGAAACGAGTGAAACGAGTAAAACGAGTAAAACGAGTAAAACGAGTGAAACGAGTGAAACGAGTAAAACGAGTGAAACGAGTAAAACGAGTAAAACGAGTAAAACGAGTAAAACGAGTGAAACGAGTAAAACGAGTGAAACGAGTAAAACGAGTGAAACGAGTAAAACGAGTGAAACGAGTAAAACGAGTGAAACGAGTAAAACGAGTGAAACGAGTAAAACGAGTGAAACGAGTAAAACGAGTAAAACGAGTAAAACGAGTAAAACGAGTAAAACGAGTAAAACGAGTAAAACGAGTAAATCGAGTAAAACGAGTAAAACGAGTAAATCGAGTAAAATGAGTAAAACGAGTAAAACGAGTAAAACTAGTAAAACGAGTATAACGAGTAAAACGAGTAAAACGAGTAAAACGAGTAAAACGAGTAAAACGGGTAAAACGAGTAAAACGAGTAAAACGTGTAAAACGAGTAAAACGTGTAAAACGAGTAAAACGAGTAAAACGAGCAAAACTAGTAAAACTAGTAAAACGAGTAAATCGAGTAAAACGAGTAAAACGAGTGAAACGAGTGAAACGAGTAAAACGAGTGAAACGAGTAAAACGAGTGAAACGAGTAAAACGAGTGAAACGAGTAAAACGAGTGAAACGAGTAAAACGAGTGAAACGAGTAAAACGAGTGAAACGAGTAAAACGAGTGAAACGAGTAAAACGAGTGAAACGAGTAATACGAGTAAAACGAGTAATACGAGTAAAACGAGTAAACCGCGTAAAACGAGTAAAACGAGTAATACGAGTAAAACGAGTAAAACTAGTAAAACTAGTAAAACTAGTAAAACTAGTAAAACGAGTAAAACTAGTAAAACGAGTAAAACGAGTAAAGCGATTAAAACGAGTAAAACGAGTAAAACGAGTAAAACGAGTAAAACGAGTAAATCGAGTAAAACGAGTAAAGCGATTAAAACGAGTAAAACGAGTAAAACGAGTAAAACGAGTAAAACGAGTAAAACGAGTAAAACGAGTAAAACGAGTAAAACGAGTAAAACGAGTAAAACGAGTAAAACGAGTAAAACGAATGAAACGAGTAAAACGAGTGAAACGAGTAAAACGAGTGAAACGAGTAAAACGAGTGAAACGAGTAAAACGAGTAAAACGAGTAAAACGAGTAAAACGAGTAATACGAGTAAAACGAGTAAACCGCGTAAAACGAGTAAAACGAGTAATACGAGTAAAACGAGTAAAACGAGTAAAACGAGTAAAACGAGTAAATCGAGTAAAACGAGTAAAGCGATTAAAACGAGTAAAACGAGTGAAACGAGTAAAACGAGTGAAACGAGTAAAACGAGTAAAACGAGTGAAACGAGTAAAACGAGTGAAACGAGTAAAACGAGTGAAACGAGTAAAACGAGTGAAACGAGTGAAACGAGTAAAACGAGTGAAACGAGTGAAACGAGTGAAACGAGTGAAACGAGTAAAACGAGTGAAACGAGTAAAACGAGTAAAGCGATTAAAACGAGTAAAACGAGTAAAACGAGTAAAACGAGTAAAACGAGTAAAACGAGTAAAACGAGTAAAACGAGTAAAACGAGTAAAACGAGTAAAACGAGTAAAACGAGTAAAACGAGTAAATCGAGTAAAACGAGTAAAACGAGTAAAACGAGTAAAACGAGTAAAACGAGTAAAACGAGTGAAACGAGTAAAACGAGTGAAACGAGTAAAACGAGTGAAACGAGTAAAACGAGTGAAACGAGTAAAACGAGTGAAACGAGTAAAACGAGTAAAACGAGTAAAACGAGTAAAACGAGTAAAACGAGTAAAACGACGAGTCAAACGAGTAAAAACGAGTGAAACGAGTAAAACGAGTGAAACGAGTGAAACGAGTAAAACGAGTTAAACGAGTAAAACGAGTAAAACGAGTAAAATTAGTAAAACCAGTAAAACGAGTGAAACGAGTAAAACGAGTAAAACGAGTAAAACGAGTAAAACGAGTAAAACGAGTAAAGCGAGTAAAGCGATTAAAACGAGTAAAACGAGTAAAACGAGTAAAACGAGTAAAACGAGTAAATCGATTAAAACGAGTAAAACGAGTAAAACGAGTAAAACGAGTAAAACGAGTAAAACGAGTAAAACGAGTGAAACGAGTAAAACGAGTGAAACGAGTAAAACGAGTGAAACGAGTAAAACGAGTGAAACGAGTAAAACGAGTGAAACGAGTAAAACGAGTGAAACGAGTAAAACGAGTGAAACGAGTAAAACGAGTGAAACGAGTAAAACGAGTGAAACGAGTGAAACGAGTAAAACGAGTGAACGAGTGAAACGAGTGAAACGAGTGAAACGAGTGAAACGAGTGAAACGAGTAAAACGAGTGAAACGAGTAAAACGAGTAAAACGAGTAAAACGAGTAAAACGAGTAAAACGAGTAAAACGAGTAATACGAGTAAAACGAGTAATACGAGTAAAACGAGTAAAACGAGTAATACGAGTAAAACGAGTAATACGAGTAAAACGAGTAAAACTAGTAAAACGAGTAAAACTAGTAAAACGAGTAATACGAGTAAAACGAGTAACCCGCGTAAAACGAGTAAAACGAGTAATACGAGTAAAACGAGTAAAACGAGTAAAACGAGTAAAACGAGTAAAACGAGTGAAACGAGTGAAACGAGTGAAACGAGTGAAACGAGTCAAACGAGTGAAACGAGTAAAACGAGTGAAACGAGTAAAACGAGTGAAACGAGTAAAACGAGTGAAACGAGTAAAACGAGTGAAACGAGTAAAACGAGTGAAACGAGTAAAACGAGTAAAACGAGTAAAACGAGTAAAACGAGTAAAACGAGTAAAACGAGTAAAACGAGTAAAACGAGTAAAACGAGTAAAGCGAGTAAAACGAGTAAAACGAGTAAAACGAGTAAAACGAGTAAAACGAGTAAAACGAGTAAATCGAGTAAAACGAGTAAAACGAGTAAAACGAGTAAAACGAGTAAAACGAGTAAAACGAGTAAAACGAGTAAAACGAGTAAAACGAGTAAAACGAGTAAAACGAGTAAAACGAGTAAAACGAGTAAAACGAGTAAAACGAGTAAAACGAGTAAAACGAGTAAAACGAGTAAATCGAGTAAAACGAGTAAAACGAGTAAAACGAGTAAAACGAGTAAAACGAGTAAAACGAGTAAAACGAGTAAATCGAGTAAAACGAGTAAAACGAGTGAAACGAGTAAAACGAGTAAAACGAGTGAAACGAGTAAAACGAGTGAAACGAGTAAAACGAGTGAAACGAGTAAAACGAGTGAAACGAGTAAAACGAGTGAAACGAGTAAAACGAGTGAAACGAGTAAAACGAGTGAAACGAGTAAAACGAGTAAAACGAGTAATACGAGTAAAACGAGTAAACCGCGTAAAACGAGTAAAACGAGTAATACCAGTAAAACGAGTAAAACTAGTAAAACTAGTAAAACTAGTAAAACTAGTAAAACGAGTAAAACTAGTAAAACGAGTAAAACGAGTAAAGCGATTAAAACGAGTAAAACGAGTAAAACGAGTAAAACGAGTAAATCGAGTAAAACGAGTAAAGCGATTAAAACGAGTAAAACGAGTAAAACGAGTAAAACGAGTAAAACGAGTAAAACGAGTAAAACGAGTAAAACGAGTAAAACGAGTAAAACGAGTAAAACGAGTAAAACGAGTGAAACGAGTAAAACGAGTGAAACGAGTAAAACGAGTGAAACGAGTAAAACGAGTGAAACGAGTAAAACGAGTAAAACGAGTAAAACGAGTAAAACGAGTAATACGAGTAAAACGAGTAAACCGCGTAAAACGAGTAAAACGAGTAATACGAGTAAAACGAGTAAAACGAGTAAACGAGTAAAACGAGTGAAACGAGTAAAACGAGTGAAACGAGTAAAACGAGTGAAACGAGTAAAACGAGTGAAACGAGTAAAACGAGTAAAACGAGTAAAACGAGTAAAACGAGTAATACGAGTAAAACGAGTAAACCGCGTAAAACGAGTAAAACGAGTAATACGAGTAAACGAGTAAAACGAGTAAAACGAGTAAAACGAGTAAAACGAGTAAATCGAGTAAAACGAGTAAAGCGATTAAAACGAGTAAAACGAGTGAAACGAGGTAAAACGAGTGAAACGAGTAAAACGAGTAAACGAGTAAAACGAGTAAAACGAGTGAAACGAGTAAAACGAGTGAAACGAGTAAAACGAGTGAAACGAGTAAAACGAGTAAAACGAGTGAAACGAGTAAACGAGTGAAACGAGTGAAACGACTGAAACGAGTGAAACGAGTAAAACGAGTAAATCGAGTAAAACGAGGTAAAGCGATTAAAACGAGTAAAACGAGTAAAACGAGTAAAACGAGTAAAACGAGTAAAACGAGTAAAACGATAAAACGAGTAAAACGAGTAATCGAGTAAAACGAGTAAATCGAGTAAAACGAGTAAACGAGTAAAACGAGTGAAACGAGTAAAACGAGTGAAACGAGTAAAACGAGTGAAACGAGTAAAACGAGTGAAACGAGTAAAACGAGTGAAACGAGTAAAACGAGTGAAACGAGTAAAACGAGTAAAACGAGTAAAACGAGTAAAACGAGTAAAACGAGTAAAACGAGTCAAACGAGTAAAACGAGTGAAACGAGTAAAACGAGTGAAACGAGTGAAACCGAGTAAAACGAGTTAAACGAGTAAAACGAGTAAAACGAGTAAAATTAGTAAAACCAGTAAAACGAGTGAAACGAGTAAAACGAGTAAACGAGTAAAACGAGTTAAACGAGTAAAACGAGTAAAGCGAGTAAAGCGATTAAAACGAGTAAAACGAGTAAAACGAGTAAAACGAGTAAAACGAGTAAAACGAGTAAAACGAGTAAATCGATTAAAACGAGTAAAACGAGTAAAACGAGTAAAACGAGTAAAACGAGTAAAACGAGTAAAACGAGTGAAACGAGTAAAACGAGTGAAACGAGTAAAACGAGTGAAACGAGTAAAACAGTGAAACGAGTAAAACGAGTGAAACGAGTAAAACGAGTGAAACGAGTAAAACGAGTGAAACGAGTAAAACGAGTGAAACGAGTAAAACGAGTGAAACGAGTAAAACGAGTGAAACGAGTGAAACGAGTAAAACGAGTGAAACGAGTGAAACGAGTGAAACGAGTGAAACGAGTGAAACGAGTTGAAACGAGTAAAACGAGTAAAACGAGTAAAACGAGTAAACGAGTAAAACGAGTAAAACGAGTAATACGAGTAAAACGAGTAATACGAGTAAAACGAGTAAACCGCGTAAAACGAGTAAAACGAGTAATACGAGTAAAACGAGTAAAACTAGTAAAACGAGTAAAACTAGTAAAACGAGTAATACGAGTAAAACGAGTAACCCGCGTAAAACGAGTAAAACGAGTAATACGAGTAAAACGAGTAAAACGAGTAAAACGAGTAAAACGAGTAAAACGAGTAAAACGAGTAAAACGAGTGAAACGAGTGAAACGAGTGAAAACGAGTGAAACGAGTCAAACGAGTGAAACGAGTAAAACGAGTGAAACGAGTAAAACGAGTGAAACGAGTAAAACGAGTGAAACGAGTAAAACGAGTGAAACGAGTAAAACGAGTGAAACGAGTAAAACGAGTAAAACGAGTAAAACGAGTAAAACGAGTAAAACGAGTAAAGCGAGTAAAACGAGTAAACGAGTAAAACGAGTAAAACGAGTAAAACGAGTAAAGCGATTAAAACGAGTAAAACGAGTAAAACGAGTAAAACGAGTAAAACGAGTTGAAACGAGTGAAACGAGTAAAACGAGTGAAACGAGTGAAACGAGTAAAACGAGTGAAACGAGTAAAACGAGTGAAACGAGTAAAACGAGTGAAACGAGTGAAACGAGTAAAACGAGTGAAACGAGTAAAACGAGTAAATCGAGTAAAACGAGTAAAGCGATTAAAACGAGTAAAACGAGTAAAACGAGTAAAACGAGTAAAACGAGTAAAACGAGTAAAACGAGTAAAACGAGTAAAACGAGTAAAACGAGTAAAACGAGTAAATCGAGTAAAACGAGTAAAACGAGTAAAACGAGTAAAACGAGTAAAACGAGTAAAACGAGTAAAACGAGTAAAATTAGTAAAACCAGTAAAACGAGTGAAACGAGTAAAACGAGTAAAACGAGTAAAACGAGTAAAACGAGTAAACCGCGTAAACGAGTAAAACGAGTAATACGAGTAAAACGAGTAAAACGAGTAAAACGAGTAAAACGAGTAAAACTAGTAAAACGAGTGAAACGAGTAAAACGAGTGAAACGAGTAAAACGAGTGAAACGAGTAAAACGAGTAAAACGAATAAAACGAGTAAAACGAGTGAACGAGTGAAACGAGTAAAACGAGTAAAACGAGTAAAACGAGTTAAACGAGTAAAACGAGTAAAACGAGTAAAACGAGTAAAACGAGTAAAACGAGTAAACGAGTAAAACGAGTGAAACGAGTGAAACGAGTAAAACGAGTAAAACGAGTAAAACGAGTAAACCGCGTAAAACGAGTAAAACGAGTAAACGAGTAAAACGAGTAAAACGAGTAAAACGAGTAAAACGAGTAAAACGAGTAAATCGAGTAAAACGAGTAAAACGAGTAAAATTAGTAAAACCAGTAAAACGAGTGAAACGAGTAAAAGCAGTAAAACGAGTGAAACGAGTAAAACGAGTAAAACGAGTGAAACGAGTGAAACGAGTGAAACGAGTGAAACGAGTGAAACGAGTGAAACGAGTCAAACGAGTGAAACGAGTCAAACGAGTGAAACGAGTAAAACGAGTGAAACGAGTAAAACGAGTGAAACGAGTAAAACGAGTGAAACGAGTAAAACGAGTAAAACGAGTAAAACGAGTAAAGCGAGTAAAACGAGTAAAACGAGTAAAACGAGTAAAACGAGTAAAACGAGTAAAGCGATTAAAACGAGTAAAACGAGTAAACGAGTAAAACGAGTAAAACGAGTGAAACGAGTGAAACGAGTGAAACGAGTGAAACGAGTCAAACGAGTAAAACGAGTAAAACGAGTGAAACGAGTAAAACGAGTGAAACGAGTAAAACGAGTAAAACGAGTGAACGAGTGAAACGAGTAAAACGAGTGAAACGAGTAAAACGAGTGAAACGAGTAAAACGAGTGAAACGAGTAAAACGAGTGAAACGAGTGAAACGAGTGAAACGAGTGAAACGAGTGAAACGAGTGAAACGAGTAAAACGAGTGAAACGAGTAAAACGAGTAAAACGAGTAAAACGAGTAAACGAGTAAACGAGTAAAACGAGTAAAACGAGTAAATCGAGTAAAACGAGTAAAACGAGTAAAACGAGTAAAACGAGTAAAGCGAGTAAAACGAGTAAAGCGATTAAAACGAGTAAAACGAGTAAAACGAGTGAAACGAGTGAAACGAGTAAAACGAGTAAAACGAGTAAAACGAGTGAAACGAGTAAAACGAGTGAAACGAGTGAAACGAGTAAAACGAGTAAAACGAGTAAAACGAGTAAAACGAGTGAAACGAGTGAAACGAGTAAAACGAGTGAAACGAGTAAAACGAGTGAAACGAGTAAAACGAGTGAAACGAGTAAAACGAGTGAAACGAGTGAAACGAGTAAAACGAGTGAAACGAGTAAAACGAGTAAAGCGATTAAAACGAGTAAAACGAGTAAAACGAGTAAAACGAGTAAAACGAGTAAAACGAGTAAAACGAGTAAAACGAGTAAAACGAGTAAAACGAGTAAAACGAGTAAAACGAGTAAAACGAGTAAAACGAGTAAAACGAGTAAATCGAGTAAAACGAGTAAAACGAGTAAAACGAGTGAAACGAGTAAACGAGTGAAGCGAGTAAACGAGTAAAACGAGTAAAACGAGTAAAACGAGTAAAACGAGTAAAACGAGTGAAACGAGTAAAACGAGTGAAACGAGTAAAACGAGTTAAAACGAGTGAAACGAGTAAAACGAGTGAACGAGTGAAACGAGTGAAACGAGTAAACGAGTAAAACGAGTAAACGAGTAAAACGATTAAAGATAAACGAGTAAAACGAGTAAAACGAGTAAAACGAGTAAAACGAGTAAAACGAGTAAAACGAGTAAAACGAGTAAAACGAGTAAAACGAGTAAAACGAGTAAAACGAGTAAATCGAGTAAAACGAGTAAAACGAGTAAAACGAGTAAAACGAGTAAAACGAGTGAAACGAGTAAAACGAGTGAAACGAGTAAAACGAGTGAAACGAGTAAAACGAGTGAAACGAGTAAAACGAGTGAACGAGTAAAACGAGTGAAACGAGTAAAACGAGTGAAACGAGTAAAACGAGTAAAACGAGTAAAACGAGTAAAACGAGTAAAACGAGTCAAACGAGTAAAACGAGTGAAACGAGTAAAACGAGTGAAACGAGTGAAACGAGTAAAACGAGTTAAACGAGTAAAACGAGTAAAACGAGTAAAATTAGTAAAACCAGTAAAACGAGTGAAACGAGTAAAACGAGTAAAACGAGTAAAACGAGTAAAACGAGTAAAACGAGTAAAACGAGTAAAGCGAGTAAAGCGATTAATACGAGTAAAACGAGTAAAACGAGTAAAACGAGTAAAACGAGTAAAACGATAAATCGATTAAAACGAGTAAAACGAGTAAAACGAGTAAAACGAGTAAAACGAGTAAAACGAGTAAAACGAGTGAAACGAGTAAAACGAGTGAAACGAGTAAAACGAGTGAAACGAGTAAAACGAGTGAAACGAGTAAAACGAGTGAAACGAGTAAAACGAGTGAAACGAGTAAAACGAGTAAAACGAGTGAAACGAGTGAAACGAGTGAAACGAGTGAAACGAGTGAAACGAGTGAAACGAGTGAAACGAGTAAAACGAGTAAAACGAGTAAAACGAGTAAAACGAGTAAAACGAGTAAAACGAGTAATACGAGTAAAACGAGTAATACGAGTAAAACGAGTAACCGCGTAAAACGAGTAAAACGAGTAATACGAGTAAAACGAGTAAAACTAGTAAAACGAGTAAAACTAGTAAAACGAGTAATACGAGTAAAACGAGTAACCGCGTAAAACGAGTAAAACGAGTAATACGAGTAAAACGAGTAAAACGAGTAAACGAGTAAAACGAGTAAAACGAGTAAAACGAGTAAAACGAGTGAAACGAGTGAAACGAGTGAAACGAGGTGAAACGAGTCAAACGAGTGAAACGAGTAAAACGAGTGAAACGAGTAAAACGAGTGAAACGAGTAAAACGAGTGAAACGAGTAAAACGAGTGAAACGAGTAAAACGAGTAAAACGAGTAAAACGAGTAAAACGAGTAAAACGAGTAAAGCGAGTAAAACGAGTAAAACGAGTAAAACGAGTAAAACGAGTAAAACGAGTAAAGCGATTAAAACGAGTAAAACGAGTAAAACGAGTAAAACGAGTAAAACGAGTGAAACGAGTGAAACGAGTCAAACGAGTAAAACGAGTAAAACGAGTGAAACGAGTAAAACGAGTGAAACGAGTAAAACGAGTAAAACGAGTAAAACGAGTAAAACGAGTGAAACGAGTGAAACGAGTAAAACGAGTGAAACGAGTAAAACGAGTGAAACGAGTAAAACGAGTGAAACGAGTGAAACGAGTAAAACGAGTGAAACGAGTAAAACGAGTAAACGAGTAAAACGAGTAAAGCGATTAAAACGAGTAAAACGAGTAAAACGAGTAAAACGAGTAAAACGAGTAAAACGAGTAAAACGAGTAAAACGAGTAAACGAGTAAAACGAGTAAATCGAGTAAAACGAGTAAAACGAGTAAAACGAGTAAAACGAGTAAAGCGAGTAAAACGAGTAAAGCGATTAAAACGAGTAAAACGAGTAAAACGAGTAAAACGAGTAAAACGAGTGAAACGAGTGAAACGAGTAAAACGCGTAAAACGAGTAAAACGAGTGAAACGAGTAAAACGAGTGAACGAGTAAAACGAGTGAAAACGAGTAAAACGAGTAAAACGAGTAAAACGAGTAAAACGAGTGAAACGAGTAAAACGAGTGAAACGAGTAAACGAGTAAAACGAGTGAAACGAGTAAAACGAGTAAACGAGTGAAACGAGTAAAACGAGTGAAACGAGTAAAACGAGTAAATCGAGTAAAACGAGTAAAACGAGTAAAACGAGTAAAACGAGTAAAACGAGTAAAACGAGTAAACGAGTAAAACGAGTAAAACGAGTAAACGAGTAAAACGAGTAAACGAGTAAAACGAGTAAACGAGTAAAACGAGTAAAACGAGTAAAACGAGTAAACGAGTAAAACGAGTAAAACGAGTGAAACGAGTAAAACGAGTGAAACGAGTAAAACGAGTGAAACGAGTAAAACGAGTGAAACGAGTAAAACGAGTGAAACGAGTAAACGAGTAAAACGAGTAAAACGAGTAAAACGAGTAAAACGAGTAAAACGAGTCAAACGAGTAAAACGAGTGAAACGAGTAAAACGAGTGAAACGAGTGAAACGAGTAAAACGAGTAAACGAGTAAAACGAGTAAAACGAGTAAAATAGTAAAACCAGTAAAACGAGTGAAACGAGTAAAACGAGTAAAACGAGTAAAACGAGTAAAACGAGTAAAAGCGAGTAAAGCGATGAATACGAGTAAAACGAGTAAAACGAGTAAAACGAGTAAAACGAGTAAAACGAGTAAAAGAATTAAAACGAGTAAAACGAGTAAAACGAGTAAAACGAGTAAAACGAGTAAAACGAGTAAAACGAGTTAAACGAGTAAAACGAGTAAACGAGTAAAACGAGTGAAACGAGTAAAACGAGTGAAACGAGTAAAACGAGTGAAACGAGTAAAACGAGTGAAACGAGTAAAACGAGTGAAACGAGTAAAACGAGTGAAACGAGTAAAACGAGTGAAACGAGTAAAACGAGTGAAACGAGTAAACGAGTGAAACGAGTAAACGAGTGAAACGAGTGAAACGAGAAGTGAAACGAGTGAAACGAGTGAAACGAGTGAAAACGAGTGAAAACGAGTGAAACGAGTGAAACGAGTGAACCGAGTAAAACGAGTGAAACGAGTAAACGAGTGAAAGAGTAGTGGTGAAACGAGTGAAACGAGTTTGAAAGAGTAAAAACGAGTGAAACGAGTAAAACGAGTAAAACGAGTAAAACGAG